>NC_050578.1:164160403-164305403 GCF_011100635.1 Trichosurus vulpecula | reverse complement strand
TAGAAAGTCCAGAAGAGAGTCATTCATGCAGCCTTTTTATGCTTCTCTTGAGTCTTGTATTTAAAAATCAAAATTTCCATTCAGCTCTGGTCTTTTCATCAAGAATGCTTGAAAGTCTTTTGTCTCATTGAATATCCCATTTTTCCCCGGAAGGATTTATAATCAGTTTTGCTAGTTAGGCAATTCTTGGTTGTAATCCTAGCTCCACTGACCTCTGGAATATCATATTCCAAGTCCTCTGATCCTTTAAGGTAGAAGCTGTTAAATCTTGTGTTATCCTGACTGTGGCTCTACCATACTTGAGTTGTTTCTTTAAGCCTTCTTGTAAGATTTTCACCTGGGAGCTTTGGAATTTGGCTATAATATTCCTGGAGAGTTTTCATTTTGGGATATCTTTTAGGAGGTGATTGGTGGATTTTTCACTTTCTATTTTACCCTCTAGTTCTAGAATATCAGGGTAGTTTTTCTTTATAATTTATTGAAAGATGATGTCTAGGTTCTTTTTTATCATGGCTTTCAGGAAGTCCAATAATTTTTAAATGATCTCTCCTGGATCTATTTTCCAGGTCAGTTGTTTTTCCAATGAGATGTTTCACATTGTCTTCTTTTTTTCATTCTTTTGGTTCTGTTTTATTGCTTTTTAAAAATTTCTCATAGTCATTAGCTTCCATTTTCTCCTTTCTAATTTTTAAGAAATTATTCTCTTCAGTGACCATTTGCACAATGCGTAGAGCACTGGGCCTAGAATTGAGAAGTTCTAAGTTCAAATCCAGCAACAATTACTAGCTGTTACCAAAGTCATTTAACTTTTGTCTGTCTCAATTTCCTCAACTGTAAACATGCAGATAATAGCATCTACTTCACAGGGTTGTTATGAGGACAAAAAACAAGATACAGGATTCAAAAGAAGCATAAAAAGGTAAACATCAAAGAGAAATCACAAAGGATTCCATAAGGTTAAATTGTTTGCATTTCTATATGGGAACATGATATATGTATCTTCCAAGAACTTTGTCATTATTAGGGCAGTTAGATGGATTCTATGTAGGAATAATACATGAGAATTACTTGATTATGTTGAAATAATATTTTAAAAATGGATAAGAAATAAAGAAGACTGTTCCAGAAGGGGGAAAGAAGTAGAAGAATGGGGAATATTGTCTTCCATGAAAGAGATGTTCAAGAAGAGCTTTTACAATGAAAAGGAAAATGGTGAGGAGCAGCAGGCAATACTTGAACTTCACACATCTAAACCGGTTCAAAAAGGGAATGCGTGTATGTGTGTGTGTGTGTGTATACATGCACATAGACATATATGTGTGTGTAAATATATGTGTATATATTCATATTTATTTATATATACATATATTTACACACATACACATACACACAGGCTCTCAATTGGTGATAGCAATTTATCTTAGTCATAAAGGAAGTAGGAGTGGAAGGACATAAAAGAAGGGGGTTGGAGGCAATAAAAAAAGAGGACAGAAGTCAGTCAGAAGCAAAACATACTTTAGAGGAGGGACAGAATAAAAAGAGAGAAAGAAGGAAAAAAGAAGAAAATAGAATGGAGAGAAATGCAAAGTTATTAATCACAATTGTGGATGTAAAAGGAATGAACTCACCCATAAAGCAAAGTAGAATGGATTAGAAATCAGAATTCAATAATATGTATTTTTACAAGAGACACACTAGAAACAGAGACATGCAGAGTTAAACTAAGGGACTGGATCAAATTCCTTTGTACTTCAGTTGAAGTTAAAAAGGAAGGGGTAACAATCATGATCTCCAACAAAGCAAAAGCAGAAATAGACCTAATTAAAAGGGGTAAGCAGGGAAACTAAATTTTGCCAAAAGGAATCAGAGACTATGAAATAAAATTTTTATTAAATGTGTAATTGGGAAATATTTAATGAACTAAATAAAAACAATTAAAATTATCCACGTATATGTATATACAAACATATACATACATACATCTATATATACACATATATACACATAAATATATAAATTACGTTTATATAAACACAAACATGTGTATATATACATATATACACACATGAATATATATACATATACACACACACATACACACACACACACACAAATATCCATATCTTTCTAGATAGATAGATAGAGATAGATATGGAGATATATCTATATAACATTTCTTGAAATAAGATGTCCAGGCTTATTTTTTGAATGTGACTTTCAGGTATTTGAGTGATGCTTAAGTTATTTCTCCTCAATTTATTTTCCAGCTAAATTGTTTTCCTGATGAGATATTTCACATTTTCTTCTATTTTTTTTTCATTTTTTGACATTGCTTTATTCTTTTCTTGATGTTTAATGGACTCATTAGCTTCTACTTGCCCAATTCTTACTTTTTGAAGAATTATTTTGTTCAGTGATCTTTTCTACTCCACCCCACTCCAGCCCCCAATTTGGGCAAATTCTGTTTTTAAGGTGTTATTTTTTTCAAGATTTTTTGTGTATCTTTGACCAGGCTGTTAATTCTCTTTTTCATAATTATCTTACATAATTCTCATTTCTTTTCCAATTTCTTTTCCTCTACCACTCTTATCTCTTTCTTTAACTCCTCCATGAATTTGTGTTGGGCTTGTGTCCTATTTGATTTTTTTTTCTTTGAGTCTTTGTTTCTAGCTATGTTCACATTCTTGTCTTCTTCTGAGTTTGTGTCTTGATCTTACCTGTCACCATTTTATCCTTGTATGTTCAGTGTCTTTTTTTGTTGTTGTTTGCTTATTTTTCAAGCCTATTTCTTAAATTGTAACTTTATATTAAAATTAGGCTCTGTTTCTGGAATAGGGCACTGCCCAAGCTTTAAGATTTTTTTTGCTGCTATTTTCAGACCTGATCTGGGGGTCTCTAAGATTGTCAAGGTGATGTGAACTGAGAAGAGGTGTGGACCTTGCTCTCCTGTTTTGTGCTCTGCTCTTTTACCCAGGAAGGACTTATGTTCCCCTGTAACAACAAGTACTAGCCATCCTCTGGGTTCTGTTTCCTGCTCTCCTCAAGTGCTAGTATTCTTCTCTGCCCTAGAACTGCTACCCAGAATTGTATATGGGCCATGTAACATGGTCCTGCATCCATTGTCAGCTCAGGGCTCCCTGTAATCTCTTTGTGACCAGCTCCCCCACCCCTTACCATCTCTAAGCTCTCCTAGTTTTGCAGAAAATATAGTTCTATTTACCAAGTAAAGTACTTTAGCTACAACTGTTAAAGGACATAACTGGTTCAGATGAGATACACCTGTAATAATGTGCATAAAGCAGAGCATACAAACCAAAATGCTTAACAGAATTAAAAACATTTCTTAAGAATCCATTATGTACAATGCAATATTCTAGGCAGTAGGAAGAGGAAAAAAAATGTTATAGTGTCTACCTTCCAGAAGCTTTATGGTTACATAGTACATGAACACTTATGATCCGTATTTGAGGACATATATTTTAAAAATGAAGTTTGGGGTTAGAGAGCACCTTGGAATGCATTATTGAAAGTGTACAAATGCAACCCAGCCTCCTCTTTTCTTTTTACTCAGTTGTAGGTACAAGTCATAGTACATTTGTGGTTTCTATTTTAAGATGTATGTACTGATGGACTCAATGGAGTATACTGATGTATTCAACTACATGACAGTCTTCACTCTAGGCATTCCCTTTGGTTTTCCGCTGTTAATTGTTAGGCCATTCTTTTCTGAGGACTCACAAATCTTATTAAGGAGTCCCTATATTTTTCTGGAACTTGATTTATTCAGTGCTACACCATCTACAAACAGAAGGCACTAAAGTCAGTCACCATTTGGGTATAAGGAAGTCCCCTTCTGTTTTCATTCTGCAAGAAACATCCTCCATGAGACTAATGAACATCTTTTCTGAGTATACATCTTGCTGTTTTATGCCTCTGTTGCTGTTGAAAAATTAGGTGACTCTTCAACTAAGCTTTTATGGTGAATGATTTTTTCAAGGATAATATTTATCTTACTATTTGAATGGGAAATACCATGTTAGAAGAAAGACTGAAACTGCTGCATAAACTAAAAAGTAGTCTGGCAGAAACTATAGACCAACATCTCACACTTCATACCAAAATAGGCTGAAAAAGCATATATAATTTAGACATAAATGGTGATATCAAAAACAGATTAGAACACAGAAAAAAATCACCTGTCAGATCTTTGAACAAGGAAAGAGTTTATGTCCAAATGAGATAACATCATGGAAGATAAAATGGATACTTTTGATTCCATGAAATTAAAAACCAGTTTTGCACAAACATAACCAGTACAGCTAAAATTAGAAAGTAGGGAATGGGAAAATTTTACACAAAATTCCTCTGAAAAAGATCTAAGTTTTCAATTTTACAGAGAAATGAATTAAATTTATAAAAAATAAATAAGAACCATTCCTAAATTGATAAATGTCAAAGGATATGAATAGGCAGTTTTCAGAAGAAGAAATCAAAGGTTTAAATAGTCATAATAATTATATTAAAATGCTCTAAATCAGGGCTGTCCAACCTTAGGTTTTTATTGAAACAACAGACAATATATTTTGATTTGCCATTTTAGTGAGCGCTCTGAGGTAGCTCTGCTTCCTTTACTCAAGCATTCATGTAAATTTCTATGCTCGTAGGTGGGCTGCATAAACCATACTGTGAGGCCTCATTTTGGACAGCCCTGCTCTAAATCACTAATAATTAGAGAACTGAAATTTAAAAACATCTCTGAAATACTGCCTCACACCCATCAATTTGTCTAACAACAGCAAATGAAAATGGCAAATGTTGGAGAGGGCATGAAAAAATATGAACTTTAATACACAATTCATTGAGCTATGAACTGATCCAACCATTCTGGGGAACAATTTGGAACTATGCCCAAAGTACTGTAAGACTGAATATCTTTTGATGGAGAAATGCCACTATTGTAGCTCAAAGAGGTCAAAGAAAAAAGAATGGAACCCACATACACACAATATTTATAGCAGCTCTTTTTTGTGATGGCAAAAAAAATGAAATCTAAGGGAATGCCCATTAATTCGAGAATAACCAAATAAATTGTGCAATATGTGACAGGATGCAATTATGCTATAAGAAGTGATGAAGGGGATGGTTTCAGAAACTTCTGGGAAGAATTATATGAACTGATTCAACATAAAGTGAACATAACTAGAAGAATATTGTATCCAGTGACACTATTTTAATAATCACCAACCATGTAAACCTTATTTACTCAGATCACTACAATGATCCATGATGATTCCAAAGGATTCATGAAGAAAAATGCTATCTGCCACCAGAAAGACAACTGATAAAGTATATTTTTTCATTATTTGTTTTTCTTGTATTTTTCCCCTCATCTGGCTAATGTGGAAATATTATATTTATATTAAATTTATATGTGTAATATCAATTTTCTTGCTTTCTCAATCAATAGGGAGGGAGGAAAGTGGGAGAGAATCTGGAACTGGAAAAGAAATCGTGAAAGGCTATGTTTTGCTTTACTGAGTCAAGTGCTTTTAAAATATTTTATACATAATAAAGAGTGAGATCTTGAATTTTGTACACATAAAGAAAACTAGGTGGCAATGGATAAAACACTGGGCCTATAGTCAGGAAGTCTTAAATTCAAATTTGACCTCAGATACTTAACATCTATGTGACCTTGAGCAAGTCATTTATCCTTTCTTTGCCTCAGTTTTCTCAGCTATAAAATGGGGATAAAAATAAAGCAACTCCCTCCCAGGATTATTGGGTGGATTGAATGAGTTAATATTTTTAAAAGCATTTAGCACAGTGCCTGACACATAGTAGGTGCTATAAATTATTGTTGTAATTACTATTATTATTTTGTTATTACTATTGTCAGTTTTGTAACTAAAAAGTTCTTTTCTGCTGAAGAATATAGTTTTTGAAAGCCTGCCTGTTTATTTTTTATATCCTGGTTATAGATATAGATTGTTCTCATAAGGAATTTATGGAGATAAAAGAGTGAGGAAATGGATTCAAAGCTGATATCTCGCATTCTCTTGGTCATGCCATAAGGCTATGAATCATGAAACACTGTAATCTTCCAAGAATCAAAAATCCAGATAATCCATATGGCACCGGCAAGACACATGGTGGATGCCTTAACAGGAGTTCTCTATAACTTTGTCAGAAGGTAGCTTTTATGTCTGGGATGATGAGATCATGGATCTGTTTCAATCCCATCACATTGATTGGTCACATGGATCCCCTGAAGTATCAATGCAAAGACGTTCAAGAAATTCCTAAATAGAGCTATGGAAGATTCAGAGAGTGAGAGATGACTTAAAACCAGTTCAAACACCTCGTCTGCCATGATTCACTAGATTGTGAAGGCAATGTGATGCAAAGGAAAAAGAAATCTGGATTTGAGGTCACAGGTCTGAGGTTTAAATCCCAACTCTACCATTCACTACTTGTGTGTTCTTAGGCCAGTTGCTTAACTTCTTTAGGCTTCAGGTACTCCATTATGAAATGAGGGGGCTGTATAGGATGGCCTGTAAGGTTCCATTCAGCTAGAATTTAAGATTCTTCCAGTGAATAAGAAACGTGGGCCTCACATGACAATTTGCTACACAGCCCTCTCATTCACAGTTACAATGTGAGTATAATACTTTTCAGTGTCTGCATCCCTGTTAAACTTTAAGCTCCATAACTAATCTCCATATATACTTTAAAGTCCACAAAGCAGGGAATCAACATTCTATTTTTTCCTTAGCACTTATCAAAGTAATGTGCATGTTGTATATGAATGAATAAGTGAATGAATGAAGAGCTGGAGATGCCAGAGAAGGTTTTTTTGTTGTTGCTGCTGTTTTTTTTTGGGTGGGGGGAGAATTGGTGGGGCAGCTAGATGGTGAAGTGAGAAGAGCACATCCCTGGAATCAGGAGGACCTGAGTTCAAATCCAGCCTCAGATACTTGAGACACTTACTAGCTGTGTGACCTTGGGCGAGCCACTTTACCCCAATTGCCCTGCCTTTCCACCTGCAAAAAAGAAATGAAGATGACAGTAGTAAATGTATAGAATCTATTCCAATCATAGAGGTATGAAGGTTGCAGAATTATCACATTTGACCCTTGTATTTCTGCCTGACTTGTGAAAGAGTATTCACCATATTTGGACCCAGAACTCCCCTGACCCAATATGCTTTGGCCATCTTCTAGTCATGCTACTGAGACTATGCCCTCTTCTCTATGGTCCTGTCCCTCTCTCTTCCCCAGGACCCTTGCCCTGAGAATTACCACTGTAATTTTTGGAAAGGATAGGCCAATCAACTTCTATTTAATCCCACAGACTTTCCTTAAGACTTTCCAGACCAAACTACCCAACCCTGCCTGATTTCTAGAATTATGTTGTGTATTGCTTATCCTTTTTAAGAGTGAAAAGGCCCTGTAGATAGTGACTACTTGAATTATGATCCATATTTCTAGCACTTAGCACAGAGTTTGGCACAGAGGAAACTCTTAACATGTTATTTTATCCATTCATAGAGTTCAAAAGCAAAGCTTTGCTTTTGTACCAGTGTTTGACATTTTACTTTGATTTGGATAAGAGTAGACACAAGCACCCTGAGTCATCCTCTTCTCCACTCCATCTTCTCAGTCTTTGTCTATCTGTCTTTCTACCTGAAGGGATGAAGTCACTTTCCCAGTGACACAACTGGAGAAACAAGATTTAAACTTGGAATTCCAGAATTGGTATTCTTTCCACTGCATCACAGAGCTTGCTTGCCTTTGTTTCCACTTGGATGATTCTTTTAGATGAACTTCCTGTTATCTCCATGAAAGGAAGGAACATGGATATTATCCATTCTAAGGACACTCTGATTTTCTTCCCTATCCTATGGCCTAGTCTAGGAAGGAGGTGTTATATTGAAATTGAGTGAGCAGGTTCAGAACAAGTATATTTTTTCTATGTGTTTTTTTTTCTATTTCTGCTGCTGTCACTGTGATTATTATCGTGTGTTATTGTTCTGAGAGTATCAGAGAAGGGAAGAAGCAGGTTTAGTCAACAGTAAACATTTATTAAGCATCTACTGTGTGCTAGGTCCTATGCCTGAGAATACAAACAAAGGCAAAATTCATTCCTCCTTCTCCCAGAGCTTACCATCTAAGTGGGAGGGAGGATAGGGAGAGACAAATGCAAACAACTATACAATCAAGACATGCACAGGATAGATTGAAGATAACCAACAGAAAGAAGGCATTAGCATTAAGGAAGGTCAGACAGCCCTCACATAAAATGAGATTTTAGTGGTAATTTGAAGGAAAGCCAAGAAGAACAGAAGACTGAGATGAGGAGGGAGAGAATTCCAGACATGGGAATTAGTCAGTGAAAATGAAAGCAGTGAGGAGATGGAGTGACTTGAAGGACATGGTGAGATGGATCAATTGGGTTCATGTTGCTGGGTTAGGTGGGAAAAAAAAACAAAAACAAAAAAACAAGCCTTCCCTAAATTCTAAAAATAACATACATTGTGAATTGCTATTTCCCCCTTTTGGGAATCTGGTTTTGAACAAAAATTCCAACTTCCTCAACAAAAACAAACAAAACACACATCTATGTGCAAACAGGACTAGAAATATTAATGGGAGGGGGGCGGAGCCAAGATGGCGGCTGGTAAGCACGGACTAGAGTGAGCTCCGTACCCGAGTCCCTCCAAAAACCTATAAAAATGGCTCTGAACCAATTCTAGAACGGCAGAACCCACAGAACAGCAGAGGGAAGCAGGGCTCCAGCCCAGGACAGCCCGGATGGTCTCTGGGTGAGCTCTATTCCACACGGAGCTGGGAGCTGGGAGCTGGGAGCTGGGAACGGAGTGGAGCAGAGCCCAGCCTGAGCGGCGTGGACGATCCAGAGCGGCGTGGACGATCCAGACCGGAAGCCGGGCGGAGGGGGCCCTAGCGCCCTGAATACGTGAGCAGTTACCAGACCCCTCGACCCACAAACACCAAAGACTGCGGAGAAGGTTAGTGGGAAAAGCTGCGGGAGTGGAAGGAGTTCGCGGTTCGGCTTCCAGCCCCGGGGGCAGCGGAGGTGGGGCAGCTACAGCTGTTGTTACTTCCGGCTCCAGGCCCACCTGGTGGGGGGAATTAAGTGGCGGATCACAGCAGGGGTGCACAGCCTGCCGAAGATCTGAGCCCAGTCTGGACTTGGGGTCCTTGGGGAAGGAGGAGTGCGGCTCTGACAGAGCTGGCACCTCCCCCCCAAACGTAGAACATAGAACTCTGTAATCCACAAGCAGTCATACCCCACTGAAAAGCTCAAGGGTCAAGTTAGTTGGTTGGGAATATGGCCAGGACACGAAAACGCGCCCAGATTCAGTCTCAGACTTTGGATTCTTTCTTTGGTGACAAAGAAGACCAAAACATACAGCCTAAAGAAGACAGCAAAGTCATAGAGCCTACAACCAAAGCCGCCAAGAAAAACATGAACTGGCCCCAGACCATAGAAGAACTCAAAAAGGATTTGGAAAAGCAAGTTAGAGAAGTAGAGGAAAAATTGGGAAGAGAAATAAGAAGGATGCGAGAAAACCATGAAAAACAAGTCAATGACTTGCTAAAGGAGACCCAAAAAAATACTGAAAAATACACTGAAGAAAACAACACCTTACAAAATAGACTAACTCAAATGGCAAAAGAGCTCCAAAAAGCCAATGAGGAGAAGAATTCCTTGAAAGGCAGAATTAGCCAAATGGAAAAGGAGGTCCAAAAGACCACTGAAGAAAATACTACTTTAAAAATTAGATTGGAGCAAGTGGAAGCTAGTGACTTTATGAGAAATCAGGATATTATAAAACAGAACCAGAGGAATGAAAAAATGGAAGACAATGTGAAATATCTCCTTGGAAAAACCACTGACCTGGAAAATAGATCCAGGAGAGATAATTTAAAAATTATTGGACTACCTGAAAGCCATGATCAAAAAAAGAGCCTAGATACCATCTTTCAGGAAATTATCAAGGAGAACTGCCCTGATATTCTAGAGCCACAGGGCAAAATACAAATTGAAAGAATCCATCGATCGCCTCCGCAAATAGATCCCAAAAAGAAATCTCCTAGGAATATTGTTGCCAAATTCCAGAGCTCCCAGATCAAGGAGAAAATACTGCAAGCAGCCAGAAAGAAACAATTTGAATATTGTGGAAACCCAATCAGAATAACCCAAGACCTGGCAGCTTCTACATTAAGAGATCGAAGGGCTTGGAATGCGATATTCCGGAGGTCAATGGAGCTAGGATTAAAACCTAGAATCACCTACCCAGCAAAACTGAGTATTATGTTCCAGGGCAAAATATGGACTTTCAATAAAATGGAGGACTTTCAAGCTTTCTCAGTGAAAAGACCAGAACTGAATAGAAAATTTGACTTTCAAACACAAGAATCAAGAGAAGCATGAATAGGTAATCAAGAAACGGAAATTGCAAGGGACTTACTAAAGTTGAACTGTTTTGTTTAC
Source organism: Trichosurus vulpecula (assembly GCF_011100635.1). Classification (NCBI taxonomy): domain Eukaryota; kingdom Metazoa; phylum Chordata; class Mammalia; order Diprotodontia; family Phalangeridae; genus Trichosurus; species Trichosurus vulpecula. Next base: position 164,294,885 of record NC_050578.1, on the reverse strand, counting down.
ATTCCTACATGGAAAGATGATGAGTATGATTCATGAGACCTCAGTATTAGGGTAGTTGAAGGGAATATGCATATATATATATGCATATATATATGTTTATGTATATATATAAGTGAAGGTGTATGTATGCATGTATCTATGTGTATATGTATGTATGTGTATGTGTGTGTATATATATATATATGTAAAAGAAAGAGAGCAGACACAGGGTGAGTTGAGGATGAAGGGAAGATAGCTAAAAGAAATAAAATGAAATTAAGGGATGAGAGAGTAACTTACTGAGAGAGGGAGATAGGGAGAGATAGAATGGGGTGGATTATCTCCCATAAAGGTGGCAAGAGGAAGCAGTTCTAGGAGAGGAGGGGAGTGGGCAGGTGAGGGGGGAATGAGTGAACCTTGCTCTCATCAGATTTGGCCTGAGGGGGAATACCATACATACTCAGTTGGGTATCTTACCCCACAGGAAAGAAGAGGGAGGAAGATAAAAAAAAAAAATAAAAGGCAGGGGGATGATGGAGTGGAGGGCAGATGGGGGTGGAGGTAATCAAAACAAACACTTTGGAAAGGGGACAGGGTCAAGGAAGAAAATTCAATAAAGCGGGATGGGTTGGGAAGGAGCAAAATGTAGTTAGCCTTTCACAACATGAATATTGTGGAAGGGTTATACATAATCATACATGTGTGGCCTAGGTTGAATTGCTCAACTTCTTAGGGAGGGTGGGTGGGAAGGGAAGAGGGAAGGGAATTTGGAACTCAAAGTTTTAAAATCAGATGTTCAAAAACAAAAAAACTTTTTGTATGCAACTAAAAAATAAGATACACAGGCAATGGGGCGTAGAAATTTATCTTGCCCTACAAGAAAGGAAGGGAAAAGGGGATGAGAGGGGAGGGGGGTGATAGAGGGGAGGGCTGACTGGGGAACAGGACAACCAGAATATACGCCATCTTAGAGTGGGGGGGGAGGGCAGAAATGGGGAGAAAATTTGTAATTCAAACTGTTGTGAAACTCAATGCTGAAAACCAAATATGTTAAAAAAATAAATTGCATTAAAAAAAAAAAAGAAATATTAATGGGAGCCAGGAGCTAGAACAGCGAAAAATAATTAACCTTTATCAAACAGGGATCAGAGAGACAAATAAGATCATCCTTCTACCCTTAGTGTTTGGACAAAGACTGTTCTCTTTCATCTCCAATAAGGTTTTTGGCTTTTGCTCAGTTTGTTTAAAATAAGAATGAAAATTCTTCAGTGCTTATAGTGGTTTCAACCTCATAATAGCCTAGCATAAGCCAAATGACTTATTTGTAGTACCTTTTTATAATGCTATAGCTTTCTTAGCTTAAGGCCCTGGCTGTTTATTTCTTTGCATATTTTAATAATAGCTGTGGCCTTGTTGAATTTGCTGTGTTCTGGGTTGGCATAACTAAGATCCGATCTGTGTCTGTGAAGAAAGGTCCATTGTTTCATTAGCCTGTTAAAATTTTGGAGCACCTGGAAATTCACGTTGTCCTTTGCAGTACGATATTTTGAGCTAAAGTGATTATGCATTAGCCTATGATTTTATGTCTTCCAAATGCTTTACAGCCAGTGTTTGATTAGTTGCTTCTAACAACAAAATTGTAAATCAGCCCAGTATTATTATACTTTCTTTCCCCTCCCCAGATGAGGGAATGGAGTCACAGAGAAGTCAAGTGATTGGATGGAGTTCAAAAGAAGACAGGAAAACAACAGGGCTTAGAACTTCTCTAAAGTCTATATTTGTTTAAAATTGCAATGTGCCCTCTTTTCATGTATGTTCTTACTTGAAATTCAAAATATTTGCAGTCTGTGTTGTCAAGAAAAGTAAAATGGAAATTTAATCTGTTTAGAATAAGGTAACTTATTCTCTATTTCCCTGTTTGACCAATCCTCCCCCCACCAACCTCAGAACCAAAAAATATCTGTCTTTGCTTTAATTATTGTGATAACTGGCTGAAGTCTCCTTTTTTCCCCTTCAACGTCAAAAAAACTCCTAGGCTGGGGCAAAACATCACAGACCAAGGAGACATTTTTGTTCAGTGTTTGAAGCAAACATAATGTATTCCTATTTTTAGCTGAGCATTTCTCTTGAATTCTCTCTGTATGATTTATTTTACCCTGAATCTGATCATGCCTTTTGTACATTCTCACTGCATACTTCTACCAAATACAAATCTAATCCTTCACTCTAATAGATTGTCCCATGTGGTAGCTTGGAGCTGTGTTGCAAGGAATCATTGGTTTGAGCAGGGCATTTAACTGAATTGTGAACCAGAAACCATGACGAAGTACTAATTTGCTTAACTATAGACCAAAGCTGACAAAAAAGTGTGTGTGTGTATGTGTGTGTGCATGCGTGTGTGTGTGTGTGTGTGTATGTATGTGTGTGTGTAGCTGAACCAAGTCTTCCTTCTTATTCCACCTTCCAAGAAAGTAATGACCTGCTTCTGAATGCAACTGAGAATATGATTTCAGGTCTCTGCATGAAGGCATGGGCTCTAATCCCACTTTTGACACATCCTTGTCTCATTTTGGAAGGAAGGAAAGATGGTATAAGGAAAAAGAGCACTGACTTTGGATTCAGAAGACTTGATTTCCAATCTTAGCTTTCTTACTTATTTCTTTTATAGCCTTACACAAGTCACTTAACTTCACTGGCCCTGAGTTCTTCATCTTTAAAATGAGTGGGTTAGATTTGATGGTTGCTATGGTTCCTTCCATCTCTAAAGCTGTAATCCTATTAACTAGAATGCCAACACATTTACCCCTGATCTTCAAAATGTTCCCTGAGTCTGAGCTTTCCTTCCTATTCCCACCACTAATCTGCTAGTACAGCTGGGTGTCACAGTGGATAAAGTGCTGGGCTTGGAGTCAGGAAAACCTAAATTCAAATCCTGTATAAGATCCTAAAATACTGGCTGTGTGAGCCACTGTAATTCACGCCTAAGGTATGGCCAGTTGCAGATCAGCTCCTGTATAACTCTGCTCGCATTTCAACATCCCTCTTGATATTCCCCCTTTCTGCCCTCACAAACTGGAAGAAGAACATTGGTGCCATACACACAGTCACCTGATACTCGGTGGCTGAAATTATATAGCATGGGATCTTCCAGGATGTAGGAAAATACCCCATAAAATACACCAGGCTTCCACTCGCGCAAAAGCTGTCTTTGGTCATGGAGTTAAGTAGAGAGAGATGAATCCTCCATGGTTGATTATGGAAACTAGCTTTTATAAAACAGGATTCAGAGTGCTATACAGTGTTTGAAAAGAAGCATAAGGATACAGGTCTTTGTCACAGTGGATTTGGGTAGATATAGGGCTGTGTGGATGTCTTTTCCTTTGTGTCTATGAGTATATTTTCCTACTTTTGTGAGGGTTTGGCAGGGAGACCAATGAGTAGAAGTGACGTGGGCCTGCTGATGCTATTAAGCTGTGGGAGGTCCAGAAGAAGATTCTATTACTGGGGAGACATTTGTGATAAGCTTATACCTGGAGTTATGTCCCTAGATTAATAAGATCTGAGTATTTTTAGCTGAGAGAAAACTTAGAGATCATCTAAGTCTAGATTAGTCTCTCCTCCCCACCTCCCAAAGGACGTGGTTAAAAAGGCTCAGAAGCCACTTTGATTGATTATGGGGCTCATTAGGGCTCCCTAGTCTTCCTAATTAGAAGCAGCAGTTTCTCAGAAGAAGGAAGCTGCTGGCAGACTGCTGGGAAAACACAACTGTTATTGCTTCACCCCCACTTTGAAGGCCATTCATGATATAATCTTTGAATAGGCACAAGTACAGTAGGTGGCCTCCCAGGGAACAACATATAGGGATGGAGCACAACAGGGGATACTTAATGCTATAAGGAGATAGAGACTAGATATGGGATTTCGTTACTCTAAGCAACTTCCAGGTAAGGAAGGTCCTTAACCAGTGCAGGTTGGCATTTTTCTGTAATTTATAGTCTTAGCTCCTTAGAGCACTGTGACTTTAAGTGCCCAGAGTCATACCATCATTGCATGTTGGAGGAAGGACTTGAATCCAGCTCTTCCTGATTTCCAGACATGATATCTTTACTTTCACAAATAGATACTTTTCATGCCAATTAATTCTACTATCCACAGCAATTAGGTATTTGTAACAGGTTATATGACTTGTGTTAAAATGAAATCTCAAAGGCTCTAATGTATAATAATATACAGGAGGTCTGATTAAAATTTCCAAGCTTCACCTGAGATGTGCAAATGGCTTGTCTCGAATACTCTTTAGGGACTGTTAAGTTAATATTTATCTGTCCTGGCCCGAGAGATCGAGAGAGAGAGAGAGAGAGAGAGAAACAGAGAGAGAAATTCATGAGGTTCCAGAGTGATGGTTCCAGGTCACTACAACATGGCCTTCATCTGAATAGGAAGGGATACTAACTAGTATGCTACTGATTAAAGTTAACAGCAGTGCCTTAATAGCCAAATCTAATGGCCATTTCTCAATAGAACCTTCCTGATGCTCATGCAGCCTTTGACACTGTCAATCACCATCTTTTCCTTGACACCCTCTTCTCTCTCAGTTTTCATGATACTACTTGCTAGTGGTTCTTCTCCTACATATCTGACCCCTCCTTGGTCTCCTTTACTGGCTCTTCCCACAGGTCATACCTGTTAACTGTGGTTGTCTCATATCCTCTGGCCTCCGTTCTCTTATTTTCTCCCTCTATACTATTTCACTTGGTGATCTCATCAGCTCCTGTGGATTCAATTCTTATCTCTATGCTGATGATTCTCATATTGATTTATCTAGCCCTAACTTCTCTGCTTACCTAGAGTATCACATCTCCACTTATATTTTAGTTATCTTGAACTGGATGTCTCACAGGTGCCTAAAATTAACACCTGAAATTGTACTCATTAGCTTTTCCTCCAACAACCTCCCTTTTCCTTATTTTCCTGTTACTGCTTGGAGTACTACCACCATCCCAGTCATCCAGACTTGCAACCAAGATATAATCCTCAGCCCCTCACAATCTATTATACCCTGCCCCTCTCCCCATATCTAATCTGTTGTCAAGGCTTATATTTACCTTTGTAACATCCCTCAAAAAAAGTTCCCACCTTTCCTCTGACATTGCTGCCACTCTACTGCAGGCTCTTATCCCTTTGTGCTGGACTATTGCAATTGCCTCCTGGTGGGTTGGCTTTCTTCAAGTCTCTCTCCATTCCTGTCCATCTTCCACTCAGCTGCCTGATTGTTGTCATTGTTACAACAAACAACAACAACAAACTCAGCTGCCAAAGTGATCTTCCTGTCCCTGTTTATCTAACCTGTTAATGCCTCATTAAGTAAACTCCTATGGCTGCCTGTCACCTACAGGATTAAATATAAAATTCTCTGGCATCCAAAGTTCTTCATAACATCCTCTCATGCTGCCTCACCATCTACGACACCTCCATACATACCTTTCCAGTTTATCATAGTGGATAGGGAGCCTGTCTCCTAGCTAGGAAGACCTAGGTACAAACCCCACCTCTGAAACATACTGATGTTGATGCGATCCTGAGAAAGTCATTTAACCTTAAGGTGCTCTAATGGACCCAAATTCATAAATGGTATTTATTCATCTGGGAGTTTCCCGTGCCAATGACACCAATGCCTAGTCTCCCTTATCCTTGATTCCTTGAACCCCCCTCCCCAGCAACAAACCATTTTCTTTCAGACTCAAATTTGATTTTCCTGTCTAGCCTCCTGTCCCTTTTGTCTATGTAACTTCCTACTTGCTTGGATCTCAGATTATATTATGGCATACCTTTCCACTAACCCCCATACCCTTGGTATCACCCACTAATCTCAGATATATTATACTCCACTTTCAGGGAATGGGACAATGGAACACTTTTACAGATGTATTTCAAAATAAGATCTTGGGGCCTGGACTGATTAATGGTAAATGGAGAATATTTGACTATCTCTTCCATCTGTTAATATCTTAAATTTGAGTGTATCTCCATATTTAAAGAGTTCTCTGGGCTGCAAAAATGAGGCTGTGGCATTCAGGAAGTTGAAGCAAGCATGCTTCTTCCTTGTGGCATGGTCCTCTTCCTGAACTGTGCTGTTCAGTTGGTGGGGCTGCCATCCTCTTCACTCTTTAGGCCAGTTATAGACCCACCTCCTCTCCTGACAGTATTTCCTTTTTTTGCCATCAGTACCCTCTTCTGGCACAAAGTTTCTCCCACTGCCACAATGGCATATGTGAACTGGATCTCTGCCCTAGTGGCCACAGGGTTTCCAGATCTCTATAGCTGCCCTTCCCATATCCCTTGATGGGTGCCAGAATTCTTATTCATGGACATGATCAAATGGAACATTTTTCAGGGACAGAACAAGGTCCTTGGTCAAATAACATGAAAACAACTCCCTTTCCCTTCTTCCCTGCACAATTAACTTCAAGAGAAAGTAATTTGTACATAAACTGCTCCGGTATCTTTGCCAAGAAAACTCCATGGAGAGTATAGTCCACGGGGTCACAAAGAGTTGGACAGAGTTAAATGACTCAACAACAACAACAAAAACTTGTACACAAGAGAGAAAGAGACCCTAAAAGATAATGGATCCATTACATTGCAGGTAGTATGTGAGCTCACAGGGAGATGCCCAAAAGGCGAAGTTGAGTTATCTGGTATATTCCAGTTTTAAATAATTATTCTCATTTAAGAAATTGATAAATTCAAGTGTTTCTAAGTCACTGGAAAAAAAGAGAACTGTTTTCCACATTTTGATGCCCTGGGGGAAAAAAGTCTCAGCTGCCCAGCCCTGGTCATGGCTTTGGTTATAGCTATGAGAAGACTTGTACTCTTCTGTGTTCTCACACACAAAAAAGGGAAGTAACCTAATATTGTTGTACATTTAAAGAATGAGTTGATGATGCTGAATACCTATATGTTATACCAGAACAAAAACCTGGATAAGAACTATGAGCTTATTAAGGCAAGTTCACTCAGTTAGAAATGAAATTCCTTTGTTCTTTACTGAGACAGGTAAAGAAAAACAATTAAAGAGAAGCAATTTCAGCTCACCATAGGTTTGGATATGCCAATGTTGTACTACTTAAAACGGGAATGATCTCAAATCCTTCCTATTTTCCCCTGAAATAGATTTCACTCTGTCTTGGCCCATTCCTATATGAAGGGGCTGATACACCTTGGCTCACAACTGCAGTACATTAAAGAACCTTGTCATCCAATTCCTTTCATCAGTGCACACATCATGTTTCTCACTCTGCTTAAAATGAGCTCTTGGAAACTTGTAAAGTTAGGAAGAGAGGCTGCTGTTTAAATAAATACAGTCAATCTGAAATACTCCAAATAATCCAGAAATTTTTTAAGCAGGAATACATAAGGAGGAAATGTTAGGTGTTTTCAGAAGATAAGTAAAACAGAAAGTGTTTCAAGTGAGAAATATTATATTCATTTATAATTTTGTTATGTTTCTGCTCATACATTTTGAAAAGTTGGGTCCTTATAGTTAAAAATATATATAGTTAGGGCTTATCTGACAATGATGGTTATAAAAACGGAAAGGACCCTACAAGTCAGCTCATTGAATACCTTCATTTTGTAAATAGATGAGGAAACTGAGGCTGAGAGTGGGACAGTGAATTGCCAGTAGTCAAATGGATCATAAGTGGCTGAGGTGATAATTGAAAATATCATTGGGTCATATGTTTATGAAAATGGACTATTGTACATAGTGTAAGGGAAATCAAAGGTCTTCTAGCTCACCTCTCCCTCAGTCTTTCTCTTCCCTCTCCCTCATTCTGTTATTTTTACAGATGGTGAACTTATGGCCCAAAAACAACAGGGTTAGGGTGAGGTAGTGAACTAGCGGGATGAGATTTCTCAATGCTTATCATTCCATCAGACATACCTGAACATGTACATCTGGGAGAGAGGGCTTAATCAATGGATGTTTCAGAAAATAACATTCTACTTCATGATGGAGAGGTGATGGACTAAAGAAACGAAACCATATATTCATTCTCACATAAGATTGTTCATTGCTGTCTTTGTATGACCAGGACCTAGCACATTGCCTGGCACATGGTACAGCATGTGGTAGACATTAAGAGATAAGAGATTCCTTTTGATTATTAATGAATTAACCTGGATGCATGGAGGAGGAAATGGATGTTAAAGAAGTGACCCTTACCCTTGTTCCCACCCCAGCTAATCTAGTAGTTCTGACTCCAATGACCATGCAGACATTTTAAGTAAGCATCAAGGGATGAGGGGAGAGAGAAGGAAGGGAAGAAAAGGAGATTTTACAAAAGCAATCCAGGCAAAAAGAAAATGACAGATATAAATATTTGATTTTTATTTATTTTTAATAATTAAAGTTTAAGTTATTTTAAAACAAAAAATGCTATTTATCTAATTTTAAAATAAATGTAAATTAAATAATTATTTAACTTAATAGTTTAAATTGACTATTTAATTATAGCTTATAGTTACCTAAAGAAATGACCAGGTTTGTGAGAGAAACATTAGAATTTAAGTATGAGTCTAGGGATGTAAAAGGAGAAGGAGCGTGGAAGAAAAAGGCTGAATTAGTGTGTCATGCTGAATTTCTAGATGATATGAAATGCAGCATTTTAAAATTTGGATGATAAAAGCATAACGGATCATCCAGGTTGTTAGCAGATGGACAGAGAAGGAAGGGACAAAGGGGGAGGGGAAGATACATAGGTGGATTAGGGGATGGCAATACTTTCTACTCTTAGAAAGCTTAAAGGAGTGGTCTTGGTAACAATTGGAGCATTGCCTGTTAATTAAATGTCTTGACAGTAAAAAAAAAAAGTTATATTTAAATTTGGCTTCCATTTGCTTAACTCATTTAGCAAAATACCTGTGCAAAATTGTAATCAACCCAACATTGCATTTTTACTGCATCATTCACCTCTGAGGTAAATTGAAGAAGCTACCATGTGAGAAAAGGGCAAGAAAGTACACACACACACATACACACACACACACACACACACACACACACACACACACAGAGATAGAGAGAGAGAAAGAGAGAGAGAGAGAGAGAGAGAGAGAGAGAGAGAGAGAGAGAGAGAGAGAGAGAGAGGTCTAAAAATGACTGATTAGTACCAAATACTCTAATTCTGTTGGAAATCAGGTTAAAATATAAGGATTTTAATAGAACAGGAAAAAGAGGTTAAGAGGAAAGTGTAGAACAATGAAATTTCTATCCATCCTCACTGTTCTAAAGTGATACCATCACATATTTTGGAGTCAGTCATGTGTCTTCTCTCCATTTTAACTGCTTCATAGCTTGTCCCAACACAACCAGTGCTATGCAGGTCAGTGCAGAGACTCTGTGGGGAAGCTCTATCTAAAGACAACTCCTTCAAAACACTTGTTATGTTCTGGGAAGCCGGCATTCTTACAGTCAAGGAAAACTCAAGTTTCTGAATTTTGGATTCTGAACTTAATGTATGTGCATCACCCATTTATCAGTCAATCCATTAACAAACATTTATCAATACCTTTTTGTTGCTAAGCACTCTTCTAGGTGCCAAGAATATAGATCCCAAAATGAAAGTCATCTCTGCCTTTGGGGAACTTACATTCTGTCAAGGGAGCCATGTACCAGTAGAATTATATGCAGAATAGATGTCAAGGAGCAAAAATAATTTTGAGAAGACATTGTTTACTAACCCTCTGTTCAAAAACCTTCAGGGATTCCCCTGGGCCTGCCCAGTAAAATAGAAACTTTTTTTTGTCAGACATTCAAGTTCATTCACATACACACACAGGCACACACACTCTCCTACAGAAAAATTACACTAATTTTTGCATGTGAATATGACTTACATTCTTCCACATCTGTATCTTTGTTCCCACTATGACCTTGTGCCTGAAAGGTTCTTGTTCCTTGTCTTCACTATATAAATTACTACGGTTTCTTTTAAAACTCATTCACTGAAAATTCCTTTAATTCCTCCAGTTAGCTATGTCTTCCATTAGTCATATCTTTCACGCTTCATATGGCACTTGACACTTAATAATGTGTTATAGTTGTCTATGTTTATTTCCTATGTAAAGTATAAACTCTTTGAAGGAAAGCATTGTTTCAGGGTTTTTTGTTTGCTTGCTTTTGGTTTGTTTTGTTTCATCTTGTTTTTAGATTTATTTATTGTTTATCCTCTGCTGCTAGTCATAGTACCTATCACACAGTAGGCACTAAATGTTTGCAGACATGAATAGTTCCCTTTATGGACTGTAAGCACCAGCTGCCTTAAGACACATACATTTTCTAAATATTTTCTCTCCCCCATTGCCTGAATATAGTGTGCGGAATATGGTAGGTGGTTAATACATCTTTGAATATTGAATGAACAAAGTACATAGAGTGCGCAGAACTCTACGCTAAGTACTAAGGTAAATAAATAAATATTATCCCCAGACTTATAGGAGTTTATGACCTAGCATGTTTTATTACTGTAAACTGTTGTTAATTAAAGGACTGTGATGATGCTGACTATTCAGTTACTGCCAGGGCTGAGTTTCTGTGGAGGTTGAATAAAATCAAGAACGCATATCCATGGGAAATGGGAGTGGGGGAGGGTTTTTTGCCAAGAGAAATTCTGGAAACTCTAGAATTGCAGCCAGGGGATGCAGCACAAAGAGATTAGCTATGTGGGAAACAGGTAGAAGCATTCCAGCTTAGTCAGCAGGATTCATATGCTCACTGCCTAGTCTACAGATCATCCCGAAGTATATGAGTCTGTCCCACTGTTTAAGCCTCTGTTAATTCTCTGCTGTTTTGCCTTTATACACAAAGGTGCAAACAAAATACAGACCTATAGCAATCATTTTTTAAACTTAGTACTAAGATGAAAAAACACACAACTGATTTTGTGCCCTTAGTTTACTTGTATTTAGCATGAGCTCAAAGTCCATTTAACTACACACACACACACACACACACACATACATATATACACACATATATATATATATATATATATATATATACACATATGCACACACATACACACACACACATATATATCTTTAACTAACTACATATATGCATATAGGAAGGCAAAGCATTTGGTTAGCTTGGTAGGAGAGATCTTCCCTTGGGCTTAGCTTTGTCTCTATACCTTTCCCTTGCCTACTTATCTGAAAGGGAGACTTGGAGGGGTTTGGAGTTGAAAAAACTAGGCAACTTTGAATTCCAGTGGTGCTGTCTGATTATAAGCAAAAAAGCATTATATGCATGCTATCAGGTGTATTCTAGACGTCAGAGAATAGAACTGAGAGTTATATAGAATTATCAGATCAGAATAACTGGGATGAGGCAACCAAAGGGGACACAAGCTCAGAAACCAGAAAGGTCAGTGGAAAAGAAAAAAAATGTCCAAGGGCTAGCTGGGAAGACTACATGATGCTTGGTTCAAAGTTATTCAGTCAATTATCATTTATTAGGAGCTTCCTAAGCACCATGAAAGAAAGTGCCCTTTAGGAGCTCACATTCTAATGGAGGAAAACAATACATAAAAGGAAGCTGAAAGGAGGAGTTTGGGGAGAAACTGGGGTACCCTGTAGCAGGAAGGGATGGCACTTCCAATTTGTTAATTCCAGATCTGGAGTGAAGCTTCATTTAAAGGTAGGACATGGTAGAGGAAGTCCGGTGTGAAGCCTGGGAAAAGAAACATCTAGCTAAGACTCTTAAAAAGAACAAGCCACTGCATAAAGGAAAAATCGATAGCATTTGTATAGAGATTTAAGCTTTACAATGTACTTTACATATATTAATTCAGTGATCTTCTCAACAACCCTGTGAAGTAGGTGATATTATTATCTCAATTTAATAGATGAGGAAATTGAAGTAGAGAAGTTAAGTGATTTGCCCTGGGCCACACAGTAAATATCAGAGTCAGGATTCAAACTCAGGTCTTCCTGACTCCAAGTCTAAAGTTATTTACTGAGCCACTATCCTTCCATAAAATGCAAAAAAGCCAGGATCCTTTGCCATCGATATTGCTGGTCTATGGCTAAGATAAGGTCAGCTGTTTTCCAAAAGAGATTTTTGTCTTTTTTAACTAAAAGAGCATGACAGAGCCCACTCTACTCATGAGGAAAATAAAGATATAATCAAGAACTCTTATCAACAGAAGATTGAAAGTAGAAATAAAGAAAATCATGGTATCCATCTGTATTGTACAGATGCCTAGAAGGAGTCAGAGGAGACTGGGTGTTTAGCAGAGCATCACCCAGCAGTATTGTTTATAGTGGCACAATCTCTGGCAAACACCAGAACAAGCCCTGAAGAAACAGCAAAATAACATTACTAGAGACATGAAAAACCTGTAGCATCCCTGCATAATACTTCCTCTGAGATCACACAGCCAACTTCCATTTGCAGTATCAGATTGTGTCCACAAAGGGAGGCTGACTGCTTCTCCCTTCAGGGTTGTGAGTATAATTCAGAGGGATGTTGCCTCTAGTAACATGCTTCCATAGCAACACCCGGTGTTACAAAGGAAATGTGTTCCCTAAGTATACAACCCTCAATGCACATTAGCTACATTTACATCCTTGATGTGTACCCAGGTCATATGCACTTTCTGCATGTGCGCCTCAGGCTAATGGGGGATTATGTTTTATAGCTACTAAAAAAATCCCTGTGCCATTCCATTAGTCTTTTATTTGAACTAATTATTTCTGTGGCTATTTATTAAAGGCAAATACATTGGTAAAGAATATAGAATTATAGTTGAAAATGTATGGACCCAAAGAATACCTTAAGCCTTGGATGAAATTCTCTGCCCAAACCACCTTATTTGTGTATTTGTATGTGGAAGGAGTAGTACTTTCAGGTGCTACATTTAAACATAAGAAAAGTTTTAGAAGGACTATTGGGAAAATTGCTTTGAATTTTTCCTCTAAAATGAGCAAGTTGATGGAATCTATGAAAAACATTGGGATTATTAAATATTTAAGCTAAAATAATCTACCAGGTAGAAGCCACATGATTCTAAACAGAGGAAGTATGCCTGACTGATCTCTTAGACTACTTTGCAGATAATGGGAGACAGTGAATGTTATAGAGCTTTATAGTTTATTGACACTTAAAGTAAATCTTGATGATTTTTTACACCCAACTGTCTTGAGAAAAAAAAATATGCCTGTGTATGTGTATACACATGAATAGATAGATAGATAGATAGATAGATAGATAGATAGATAGATATATGAATAAACTAGCCTGGTGTAGCTACTGTGGTTGTGTAACACCAATAACACCAGCATACTGAAGGGCTGCTAACACAGGTTCTTTGATCTGCTTTTCTAAGGAAAGTGACTTTAAGGGGTTAACAATCTCAGTTTAATCAAACATACATATATCATTCTCTTAGCTCAGGGGGGAAAGATCAGCCCCTTGAACTTCAAGGCAAATACAAACAGAAATTACGAACATCAACAGACAGACCTTGTCTGATTCAAATCACAATACATAGTTACGGGAGAAGAACCAATGGGTCTGGGTTACAAAGTCTTTCAAATTTTAAAATACATAATAAGTACAGATCCAAAATTGATCTCCTTAAACTCCACAATCAGGCAAGAAGCTCCCACAATCCCACATGGTGGCAGACTGATAAGAACTACTAGGTTCATCATGTTCCTAAAAGTAATGTGGCATAGGGTCTAAAATCTTCCTTTAAGTACTGCCACAGACATTTACCAACACTATGGCTATGGACATGTTAATAATCCTTAACATCTTAGAGGCTTAGTTTCTCCATCTCTAAAACAGGGAAAATCTTGCTTATGGTACTTAATTCACAGGCTTATTTTTAATCTCAAATGAGATGATGAATATAAAGTGCTTTGCAACCTCTGAAATGCTACACATATCAGTTACTATTTTTGTTCTTTTCTAGTTATTATGGCCACACTTCTCACTACCAAACTGATGGATTCTACCATTGCTGAAACACTGAATCTTAGATAGTTTAGGGAAAGTTGTGGTTTGGTTATAAGTCTCACATTTTCCTGTAGGATGGGAGGGGGGAAAGGAGAGAATGAGTGAAAAAACAATGCAATATTTAAGTAAAGAGATGAGCCATTGGGAGTCTTGTTCATAACTCCATTATGGACTGTTCCTTCTTGTATTAAAGTTAGTAATATGTTTCATTTCCACAGCTAACATATAAGCTAGCAAGGTCTCTGACTTTGATTATTTAATGTGGTTTTTCTTCTACTTAATAGCACATTGGCTTTCACACAATAATATTTTGATATACAAATTTTTAAACATAATGGGCAGAAGGAACATTTGTTTTATAATGAAATGATGTATCAAGCAACAATAGCTTATGTCTGTGAGTTACAAGGCACTCTGGCAATGTAAAATACATCTTCTGCCTCCAACCAAAAAAAAGTTTTTTCTCTCAAGGGGTTTATAGTCTATAAAGGGAGAAAAAATGTACATTAATAAGTATATACACGTTATGTACAAAATACATACAAGGTAATTTATGACAACACATTGTCATGACTTTGTAGATACTTAACAATAAACAATTTGAAATTTTTGTATTTCAAGGGACTCAAGACAGTGTTTTTAGAAGAAAGAGTTAGATTGTAGAATTTTATACTGCTGGCCTTGGCAGAAACTGAGTTTATGGGAGTTAAAGGCATGTGGTGAGACCCATATGTTCGATTAGGGCTTTTGCCAGATTGACGTAAGAAATTTAACCAAAGCTGGGGAGCCCCTTACATTATTAATTATTTTCTAGGCCTTTGGCCTCATTCTGTGAGTCACAGAAATAAATAAATGAAATATTCATTAAAACATTTAAAATATCAATACTTCAGAAGCCAGGATGAAAGGAATGGCAGTGACAGAATAGAGATACTACTGACTCAGATGCCAGGGTAAAATTCCCCAGGAAAGGAAAGAATTTCAAGAACTGAAATTCTCAGGTTCTCTGCTCTGAGTTATGGGTCATGTTGGTAAAATAATTCTATCTAAATGCCTCTTCACATAAATTTATTTCACTAAAACACTACGAGTTTACCCCCTGGGCAACCAATATTTTTATGCCCATAGAAACTCCTCTAATTACTTTTTTTCCTTTTCAATCTATTTAAATGCAGGCTATTTTTTCCCAGCAGATATTTCAACATATCTTGTAGTGGTCAGGGAGCTCTATGGCCAATATCCTAGGTATCTGAATTCTTGAATTCAGATAATTTAGTTGTTTAGGACACAGGTCCATTGAATTTGTTACCAAATGTGATATTCACTTTGAAAGAGAGCAAAAGAATTGGCTTTTTTCTTGTTAGGCTGGTAGCAAATCTGGAAAAAATCTGGGTTAATCAATCAATCAGTCAATAGACCAATAAATATTTGTTAAGCACTTACCATATGTCAAGGATTGTGTTAGGTGCTGGAAAAACAGATACAAAGAATGAAATAGTCCCTACTCTCAAGCATCTTATTTTTTAATGGGGAAAATAACAAATACATACATACATACCTATATATGCATATACACGCAATATAAAAAAAATAGATACAAAGCAGTATACTATAAGGCAATTTGGTATAGAAGGCACTATTGTGAGCTTTATGTAAAAGGTGGCACTTTAAATTCATTTTGAAGAAATAGAGGGATTCTCCATGACTAAGGTGAGGAGGGAGTAAATTTTAGACAGGGAGGTAGGATGGAAAGGGAGATGGCCATTGTGCAGAAGCATTGGAATGGGAGATAGAAGTGTGTATGAGAGAAATTAAGAGGCCAGTTCCATTGGATTGCAGACTGTGAGAAGGAAAGTAAAGTCCTTTGTGGTTGGAAAGATAGTTTGGGGCAAAGTGGCAAAGGGCTTTAACAGAGGGGTCTATGTTTGATTCTAGAGGGAGTAGGGAATTACTAGCATTTATTGAATGGGGAGTACTCAGGGCCACATCTTTATTTTTATAGAATTACTTTGGAAGCAGGATGGAGGAAAAATCAAAACAGGAAGAAACTGGAATAGGGAACAAAATGGGAGCTTACAATAGTCTAGGAGAGAGATAATAAGAGTCTGATCTGATATCAGAGCTATGCAAGGGAAGAGTAGGGGTCATATTTGAAAGATGAAATGAATGTAGAAGCAAAGAGATTTGGCAATTGATTGAATATGTGGGATAAGGGAAAATGAGAAGCCAAGGATGATACCAAAGTTATGACCTAGGGCATCCAGGATAACGATGGTCCAGAAATACGGAAGTCTGGAAGAGGAGGGTTTGGGGACAAAAATAATGAGTTCTATTTTGGACATAATAAGTTAGAAGTGTATGTAGGTCATGGAGTTTGAATTGCCCAATAGGTCAATGGTGATATAGGATTGAAGTCCAGGAGAGAAATTTGGGTGGAAGACCTTGAGATATATAGATAGATAGACAGATAGATAGAGACAGAGATAGAGAGATAGTGTAGTCATTAGAAGAGTGATGATAAATAAACCAATAGGATCTGATAGAATGTGGAGAGAGGGGAGTGAAGGAATATACAGTCTTGGGGAATACCTGCAACTTAGAGGGCAGAATCTGATTCAGCAAAGGAGACTTGGAAGGAAGGGTTAGACAGGAAGGAGAGCCAATAGTGAATATCATCATGAAAATCCAGTGAAGAGATAATATCCAGGAAAAGAGGATAGTCTATACTACAAAATGAGACAGGATAATCTAGAAGAATGAAGACTGAAACAAGACCCTCAGATTTGTCAATGTGAAAGAAAATGGCAACTTTGGAGAGAGCAGCTTTAGTCAAGAAACCACATCACAAAAGGGTAGGAATTGAATGAGAGAAAAGAATGTGGATTCAGGGGGTGTAGATAGCTTTTTCTAGGAGTTTGGCTAAGAAAGGCAGGTCAGATTACAGTTAATATCATAAGAGCATGATGGAGCCTAGTAAAGATTTTTTGTTTGTTTGCCTTAGGGATGGGGGTTATGGATAATGTTTGAAGGCAATAAAGAAGCAATCACTAGATAGGGAAGGGATGAAGATTAGTGAGAGAGTGCAGATTGAGTCTGCAATTTCCTATAGAAGACAAGAATGGTGACATATCAATGATTCATGCGGTTGGTATTTGAAATAAGAAGGGCCTCCCTATTGTTAGAGACTGGGGAAAAGGAGAGGGTGGGGGATGCTGTCAAGCAGTTTTGAAATGAAGAGAAGAGGGAGCTTATATTGAATGGCCTCAGTTTCTTAGGTAAAGTAACCCAATATTCATCTGAGAGTGGATAGAAAAAAAACATGTGGGAAATTTGAGGAAAGAAAAGAAAGTTTAGGGGAAAATAGGGGAGCAAGATAATAAAAGAGGAATGAAAGAACATTCTTGTTACAGTGAGGGCCTAGTTGGATTTTAATAAAATGAATTTATTACAAACCCAGTTAGAACAGTTGTGTGGCTTCCTCTAGCTCTGTTCAGCAGACTATGAGTAGGAGCAGAGGAGGCAGGTGATACAATTAATTTAGGACTAAAGTTTGGCACAGTGTGGTATTGATAGGCCTAGTGCCTAAGAAATTCAAGAATAGAAGATAGTATAAAGCTCAAATGACTCTCTTTAGAGGTAAGGTTGTTGAGGAATAAGCAGAAGAGCCTGAACAAATACTAAGGGGTAAAGAGAATGGAGATCTCAGTCAGGGCGAAGATTAGTTTGAGGAGAAATGAGACAGGAAGAGATGGAAAAATAGGAGGTTATCATCAGATAGAAGAATATGAAAAGTTGTAAAAATTATTTATTTAATCATTTTTTCTTAAATTTTGAGTTCCAAATTCTATCCCTCCCTCAAGCCCTTCCCCTCTCAGTTGAGATGGCAAGCAATATGCATCAATTATACATGTGAAATCATGTAAAACATATTTTCATATTAGCCCTGTTATAAAACCAAGTATGTGTGAGTGTGTTTGTGTTTGTATGTATGTATATATACATATGCACATACTTCAATTTGTACTCATAGTTAATTAGTTCTTTCTCTGGACATTGATACCCTTTTCATGATGAGTTCTTTGGAACTGTCTTAGATAATTGTGTTGATCAGAGTAGCTAAATCTTTCACAGATGATCATTGTTTTTGCCATTGGGTACAATGATTTCCTGGTTCTGCCCATTTCACTCTGCAATGGTTCTTATAGGTCTTCCAGGTTTTTATAAAACCACCCACTTCATCATTTCTTCAGGCACAATTGTATTCTATCACAATTGTATACTTTAACTTGTTTAGCCATCCTTCAATTGATGGGCATCTTCTTGATTTCCAATTATTTGCCACCACAAAAAGAGCTACTATAAATATTTTTGTACCTATAGGTAGGAACTTTTCCTTTTTCTTTGATCTCTTTGGGATATGGACCTAGTATTGGTATTTCTGCATTAAAGTGTGTCTATAGCGCTATAGACCTTCGGGCATAATTCCAAATTGTTCTCCAGAATGGTTGGACCAGTTCAAACCTCCATCAACAGTGTGTTACTGTCCCTATTTTTCCACATCCACTCCACCATTTGTCATGCCATGTTAACCAATGAAATAAATAATCTAATCAATATTAATTTAGAACATTTTTATTTTACTATGAATAGCTTTAATTTCTTCTTCTGAAAACTGCCCATTCATATCCTTTGGCCATTTATCAATTGGAGGTTTATTGTTTTTTTATAAATTAATTTTTTCCCTATATATTTGAGAAATGAGGCTTTTGCCAGAGAAACTTACTATAACATTTTTTATATTACTTCATTATCTATGATACCTTTTTAGCAAAATTTAATTTCCTTGATTACCATTTGTAATTAGGCCTATTTTTTTATTTTGCTTTGTCTGAGATCATTATTATTACCCCTGCCTTTTTACTTCAGTTGAAGTAATAGTCTGTGTCAGCCCCTTATTTTAACTCTGCATGTGTACCTTTCTGTTTCAATTGTGTCTCTTGTGAACAATGTATTTTGCAATTCTGTTTTCTATTTCATTCTACTATCTACTTCTGTACATTCATAGTTATGATTACTGTCTATTTCCCCCCATCCTCTTTTCTTGTGTTTATCCTTCCCTCTCTGGTTTTACCCTGTTCCTCCTCAAAAGTCTGTTTTGTTTCTGACTACTGCCTCCTTTTTACCACTTTCCTTTTTTTTTTTACAAACCTTATCCCTTTTCTTTCTTCCCTTCCCCTCCTACTTCCCTGTTGTATAACATAGATTTCTATACTCAGTTGAGTGTTTGTGTGTATGTATATATTTTCTCTATTTCAACCAATTTAAATGAGTGAGTCAAGCATTGACCTCCACCCCTACACACACCATTGTCTGTTCTATTGCAAAAGCTCTTTCTTGTGTGCCTTTTTTATCTGAAATAATTTTTGCTATATTTCTCCCTTCCCCCTTCTCCCAGGGTATCCCTCTTTCTTACCCATCTATTTTTTTTACACCATCCCAAAATAATCTATTCATTCCCATGCCCTCTGTCTCTGTAGATTCTACTAACTGCCCTAATAGTGATAAGGTTCTTAGAAGTCACGCGTATTAACTTCTTTGCTGTGAAGTTTTTATTGGTTGTAATCCTAGTTCTTTTGCCTTCCATATTATCACATTCTAGGCCCTTCCCTCCTTTAATGTGGAAGCTTCTAAGTCTTGTGCAATTCTAACTGTGCCTCCATGATATTTGAATTCTTTTTCTTACTGCTTGCAATATTTTCTCCTTAATCTGAGAATTCTGGATTTTGGTTATAATATTCCTGGAAGTTTTTATTTTGGGATCTCTTTCAGGAGATCATTGATGTATTCTTTAAATTTCTTTTTTATCCTTTAATCTAAGATATTGTGGTAATTTTCCATCCTAATTTCTTGAAATATAATGTCTAGACTCTTTTATTAATCATGACTTTCAGTTAGTCAAATAATTTTTAAATTATCTCTCTTCATTCTGTTTTCTAGGTCAGTTTTTCTGATGAAATATTTCATATTTTCTTCTATTTTTTTTCATTCTTTCAATTTATTCTTGATGCCTCATGGAATCATTAGCTTCTACTTGCTCAGTTCCAATTTTTTAAGGAGTTATTTTCTTCAGTGAGCTTTTATACTTCTTTCCATTTGGCCAATTCTGCTTTTTAAAGTGTTATTTTCTTCAGTGGTTTTTCCTCCTTTTTAAACCAAGCTGTTAATTGTCTTTTCATGATTTTTTTGCATCATTCTCATTTCTTTTTCCTATTTTCCATCTACCATTCTTCGCTCTTTCTTTAGCTCTTCTAGAAAATCATGTTGGGCTTGTGTCCTTTTGACATTTTTTTTCTTCTTTGAGGCTTTGTTTATAGCTGTTTTCACATTGTTGCCACATTCTGACTTTGTGTTTTGATCTTCCCTGCCACCCTAATATATTTTTGTGGTGGGATTCTTTTTTTCCTTTGCTCATTTTTCTAGCCTATTTCTTGGCTTTGTACTTTTCGTTAAATTTGAGCCTTGCTCACCTGGGGGTGGGGAGGAACTGTTCCAGGAGTCAGGCTTTTTCAGACTATTGTTTTCAGAGCTAGTTCTTGTGGTATTGGGTGAGGTCTGTAAGTTTTCATGTTTCCAAAGTGGTATGATTCAGGGAAAGCTGTGGTCACTGCTTTCTTGGTCTGTGCTCTGCTATTAATACAGGAAGCACCCCTATTCCCCTATACCCACAAGTGCCACTGATCCTCTCTACTTTGGAACTGCAACCAAGAACTGTATATGGAAAACAAAGTTGCCGAAAAGCACCTAATCCTGTGCCTAGTGCCAGTTCGAAGTCACCAATCTTTCTACCATCTCTGATATGAGAGGTCCTGCTTAATTTGTGGCAGCCACCTCCAAGGCCCTGTGCTTGTTGTTACCATTGCATGGTCTCTGGGCCAGACTCCACACTATGTTACAGATTGCTCCTTCTAACCTCGTAAGTTGTCTTGGGCTGAAAAAAAATGTCTCACTTAAACATTTTATTCCATATGCCACTCCAGAATTCAAATCGAGGTGTTATTTTTATATTGTTGGGATGGGAGTGTTGGGAGAGTTTAACAGGGTTGCTGTCTTTACTCTGTCATCTTTTCTTCACACTAGAGTTTTTAATTAAGGAAATGGAACACTTGAGGATAATGATAAGATCCAGCAAATGACCACTCCTTTGTGTGACTGAGGTATAATGAAGTCAATCATGGAACACCAAGTATTTGGAAAGTTGGAGACTTTGAGGAAACACAAACATGGTTGTTTATTTATGCAATTACCCACCTGAAGACTATTAAATGCAGAGCAGTTATAGTGGAAAGTACATTTTTTTATTGTGAATACTCCAAAAGCTTCATATGTTATTCAAGTAAGTTCATCTATTTTCAGTTCTAGTCAGTTAAAAAGACATATCCAAAAGACAAATGTTAGCATTAGAAGGAATATAAGATATTATTTAATGTTATATATCATATACCTGGTTGAAAATGTTGGATCCAGAGTGTGACTTGGCTAAGGTCATACAGCAAATTATATTGACAAATCCAGGCTGCTGAGTAGAGGCATTCTAGTAAACATTCTGTAACTGGCTCTTTTAAGTTAAATCTGTATTATTAAAATTTTTGCCATCACTTTCCTAAATCTTGACAATTAGGCCCTGATATGTAGCATTTGGAAATTTCCAAAGTGCAAATGCTCAAAATGAAACTTAAACCATTGGCTCTCCAGAGGTATGAGCTAGCTCTAGCACACATCTGTTTCTCGGCCCCATCTGCAATATTGCCTATCCTCTCTACCTACTCCCTCCTCACACACTTTCTGCTTGCCAACAGTCTAAACAATGATAGACCAGCTTCATTTCCTCTGTGGGACTCTCTTAGACACAAAGGATAACTGAAGCCCAGATGAAAAACTAATATAATCATTCTCTAACTTGTTCTAGCTATTTGCCCTGAATCAGACAGGCAATAAGCAAACCAGTAAAGGCTTTGTTGTGGGCTGCACTAATTCTCTACCTTCATTCTCTTCTATCCTTGGGTCATACTGTTTTTATGTGTCTTCTTGTTTTTTCCCCTCATAGTCTTCAATCTTTCAAGTAGCATTTTTTTTCTCCCAAATACATTACCATAGATATCTCCCTAAAATGTTCTCTTTGCTTCCATGCCTTATTAAACACAGTCCATTAGTGGAAAGAATTTTGGACTCGAAGCCAAGAAATTTGAGTTTTGATTAACACTTATGCTAATTATCTGTATGACCATAGACAAGTCACTTAAGCTTCTCAGGCCTCATTCTTTATCTGTAAAATAGAAGGATTTGAATGATCTATAAAGGATTTATTTAGCATTTACTATGTGCCAAGGACCCTGCCAATGTGCTAGGGATACAAAAACCAAAAATGAAATAATGGTCATTAAAAAGATTTTATTCTAAGGAAAGGACAACCCAAAGATGAGAGAGGTGGGGGGACAGAATATTGTGGTTTAAAAAGTTATAGAGATGGTGAATGGAGTCATGGCAAAATAGACTGGCATCCATTTAGATTGATATAACACTGACATTACTGATTATAAGCACATGACTAGAAAGTCTGGAGTTGGCAAATGAGGAAGGGGGAGGAGAGTCTGTCCAAGGGTGAAAACATCACCAAGGCTATAAACAAGAATATGGCCAGGAAGTATATTCAATAAGCCTTGTGAGATGTTCAGGCAAAGGCTTTAGGACCATTTTGGGGGTATTTTGTTAAATATATTCTTGTTCAGTTATGGTTAAACTAATTTACTTCTGAGTTCCTTTTTTCTCTGAGATTCTGTGAAACATTCAGTACCATGTCATCTACATGTGAGCATGTGGAAGACCTCACGTTCTCTAGGTGATTCTTCTTATATTTGGATTTACACTTGATATTCTCTGTGACTGCTATATATACCTTTGATGAGCATGCATCTCTCTGTCTTATGTCGTGTTTGGCATTAATAATCAGGAAGAGATCATCAAACAAAATTATTTCTATTCTGTCTTTCTTGGGGTCTTGTCTGGTTCTGAAACTGTCACAGAAGATAATTCATTGGAGGAAAGCCTTTATTTTCAGAAAGTTAATACTAAAGATAAATCAAAATATTACTCCATCACTGAATAAAATGCTGAGTATATGTCTGCTTTATAAAAACCTAAATTCTTTATTTCTCTTATTAGTAATTTCATATTTGGAATGTATGGGAAGCCACAAGATTGAGTGTTACTGTTTTGTACTTGATTCTGACAAATAAAGAGGAACTGATTGGTGAAGAAGAGGCAATGAGTGAACTTTGGAGATAACACTAGTCTTTGCAATATACAGGGAAGAAGCATCAAGCATAGCATTTTGTGTTATGGTAGACTTTTAGAAAATGGATTTTGAGGAACCTAGGTCTGTGTTCTGAAGTTTTAAATGTCAAGTTGAATCAAGAAATAGTACAACACAAGAACAGATTCTAATGAAGCATTGACACATGACTCTAATGGGGAAGAAAAGGGAAAAATAGGGGACTTCTGGGAGCCAAGACAGAAAAGCAAGTGGTAAATCACCTGAATTCTCCCATATTTACCTCCAAACAACTTTAAAATACTGCCTCACAATGAATTTTGGAAGGACAAAACCAACAAAAAGATGAAGTGAAACAATTTTCTAGACCAAGACAACTTGGAAGATTGGCAGGAAAGATCTATTTCACTGGGATAAAAGGGGAGCATGGTCCAGAGCAGGAAGCACCCCAGCAAGCCAGCACGAGGCCCGGCCACAGCAAGCCAGCAGAAGGGCATGTGCCCCAGCACAGTACAAGGTGAACAGGCAGACAGCAGCACCATGCCCCTCCATGTGACTCAGCTCAGCACCAGGTGAGGCACCAGAACTCTGTGGCACTATGCAGCAACAGCCACCTCCCACCCTCCACCTCAGAGTAGCACCAGGCAAGCCACCAGGCATCACACATACACATATACACACATTATATATGTATATATACATATATGCATATACATACATGTGTGTATATGTACATATATGTGTGTGTATGTATGTGTACATATGCACACATACCAGAGGTGGTAGGGCAGAGTATTGTGGTTTAAAAAGTTGTAGAAATGATTAATGGAGTTGTGGCTGAGTAGACTGACATCCATTTAGATTGACATAACACTGAAATTGTTGATTATGATTCTATAACTAGAAAGGCATGCTTATGTATATATCTGTGTGCATCTGTGTGTATATGTGTATATATATATACACATATATATCTACATATGTAAACACATATACTTTTTGCCTTATTAAAAAATAAAATCCTTGAAAGGGGAGACCATCTCATTTTTTGTACTATTTCCTCAACACCTAAATTGAGGCCTGGCACATAATAAATACTTCATACGTTTATTGACTGACTCATTGATAAGTCAATATTTTTCTCCAGATTTGCCATAAGCCTTACTAGAAAGCAGCCATTTTTTTCTCTCTTTCATTACATTTGGAAATAAATTCTACAACTCTGTGGCCTAAACTACCAAATGATCTGAATTCAAGAACTCAGATACCTAGTATAGTGTAGACAGAGCTCCCAGACTGCTATGAGACATATTGAACTATGTACAGAAACAGCCTCTATTTAGAAAGATTGAAAAGAAAAAAAAAGCATTCAAGGTGTTTCTATGAGCATAAAAATATTGATTCCTCCTGAGGGGACTAGAAGTGGAAAAATTTTTGTTTTTCAAATTAAACACTGTGGTGCTTTATATAACTTCCTAGCAATGTTCTAGAACACTATCATCCAATAGAATGTAAGATCATAGAAGCCATGTGCTGATTTCTATTTTGTTTTGAATAACTGTGTCTTACATGTAGTAAATGCTTAATGAAATGTTTATTGTTTTAGATTGACATGAATTATTTAAAGGATCATTTGTCCCAACTTTGAAATGAGTATTTTCTCCCTAAAGTCAGTATGAGTCCATGAAAGACATATATCTCATTTTTGTTAAGAATTTCATTATAAAAGTGTGCCAGAGGAAAGCCATAGACATGGTAGACCTGGGTCTTAGCAACACATTTGAAAAAAGTCTTTCATGATATCATTATGAACAAAATTTAGAGTGAATAATAGAAGAGATGGATTTGGAATTGGTTGTACCGTAGTGAGGATTTAAACATCATTGCTAACCTGGAAGAAAATCCCTAGTACAAACTGAAAGCCTTGGTTCTTTTCCTTATTGTATCAGCATTTTTATCAGTGACTTACATGAAAACAAAGATGGCATGCTTATCGTATGTCTAAATGACCTTCAAAATTGAAAGAGATAACAAATACTGTGGATGACAGAGTCAGGATTCAAACAGATCTTGACAGATTGAATATAATATGGCATTCAAGAGGGATAAATATAAAGCTTTGTACTTTGATGGATCTGAGATTTAACTTGTGTGGGGATTCCCACTCTATGCATATAATCTAACTCCTCCAGGCCTTTTCATACTATTCCTCTATTTGGATTATTAAAAGAGTCAACTAATAAATAAAGATAGAAGTAATGTAATATTGAGAGGTATAGTTTCCAGAATAAGGAAACTGATACACTCTTGTTATATTCTTTTCTGGGTACTAGGATGAATTCTGGGTGCCATATTTTAAGAAGAAATAGCCAGGGTGCCTATCAAGAGGGGGTGATCAGGATGATGATATAACTAGAAATTATATCCTACAAATATGTTTTTAAGGAACTAAGGTTGTTAAACCTGAAGAAGAGATGTGGGGGTGATATGACAGGTGTCCAAATAATTGAAAGATCTGATTTATTTTGCTTGGCCTCAGAGGGAAGATTTAGAAGAAATGAGTAGGTATTGTAGGAAGTATATTTTGACATGATATAAGGAAAACATTCTTCCCAATAATTACAGCTGTCCAATGGGCTACTGAAAGTTAATTCCCTGGCAATGGACATCTATGTTAGCTGAATTTATTGGGGATGTTGCAGAGAGTATTTCTGTTCAAGTATGGTTTATTTTAATTGCCTTCCAAAGTACCTCCTTGTACAAAAGTTCAAAGATTCTAAAGATTTGATTGCTAATTTGTAACAAAATTATGAAAGGAAGGAACAGTCCCTATATGTAAAATGATCTTTCTTTTTCATTGTACTTTAATTCCCCTCAGTTTTTAATAACATGTTGGAATCCGTTGTACATCAAAGGTTTTCACCGAGGTGATAGATCTTTTTGGATATAGATCTATGTAGATATAGATAGACATAGCTCTTTCATTATCTATCTGTCTCATATGATGACTTAGAGACATGTCTCAATTTGAATGAGTCTTTGTAGTTTTAAAAAATGAAAGACATGCTTTGCTCTCTAATTTTTAGAATTAATAATGCACTATTTTAAACCGATGTAAATCATACTGCCAGGATTCTTTTCTCATCCTTTTTAAAATTTTCCTTACAGTTTGTATCTGGTATTGTCTCTTCTTGATCTTTTGGGAGCAGAATTGCATGTGTTCTTCTAGTTGCTGTTGCTCTGGACCTATATATCAGCATTAACCTACGGGCCTCTGATACATGGAGACAAGTATGTATTTACTTTTTTTCCCCAATGTGATTGAGTAACAAATTCATAATTCACATTCTATGAGCTCAAGTTTCCCCTATACTCATTTTCCCTTCTATCTATTGCTATGGATAACAGAAATACGCTTTCAGGGGAGTCTAGTTCATGGGCATATATCCTATGATTTCAATTGAAATTTATACTTAAAATAAACTACCATGATATTGAGTTCTATAAAACCACCATAATGGCTTAAAACACAAAGTTGTGTTCTTAAAGGCTATGCCAATATGTCCAGCCAAATGAGGAAGTCTTTGGATATGGGCTCAAATCAACAACAGAATATTAATAAACATATTAAATGCTCATTGAATATAGAAGCACTGAAGTTTCTAGAAAGTCTGTCTTTATGGAGGTTATATTCTAGATGAAAGATATCATCAGTACATGTAAGTATAATATACAGCATAATAGATTATATTTCTTTTGTCCATTTCTTTTGTCCAATTCTGACAAAGTAGAGTTTACCATTAAAGTTTTGCCACTAGGAAATGAGTCATTTTAGCTCTAAGATATCCATGAAATAGACAAAAATTTAAACTTAACCATACTTCCATTACCTGTTACTCCAGGAGAGGAATTAGAGCAGTGTGGAAAGAGGAAGAAAATGCAAATAATTTCATGGTTCTTAGATCAACTATAAATGTTCATTTAACTGTTCTATTCATATAGAATATTTGTTCAATGGCCAACAATTTGATACAGTATCAATAGAAATTGAATCATATTCATAATTCCATTAGCACTTTTAATAAAACTGGAACATACTTCTTAAAATATAACTAAGTTTACAATTTCTCCTCAAATAGGTTAATAAAATACTTGATAAAGTTGGCCTCATTTCAGGCCCAAGTGCAATGCAAAAGATTATTTCATAAGTTGCTTGGACATTTCTCATTACAATATATTCATGATGAACTTGAGAAAATTGGCCTCCAGAAAGCTTATTGTACCATTTACTATCAACTTCTTTTGCTGAGATCGAAGATGTAGAAAAATTCTTACAGAATGTAAATTCCTATACAATATAACATCCCTTAAATGATGGACTGTTTATCCTTATATCCCCAGTAACTCTATGCATTTTGTACTAATGAAATAATTTTGCAGAATTTTACAAATATCCTGAATACTAAGAAACTTTGAGGCTAAAGAAGATACCAAATGGTTTGAAAGAAACAAAATGTTTTCATGGGGAGAGGAGGAAAGGAGATCAAGTGTGAAGTATGGAGGTGACTTTTTCCTAAAATACAATTTCTCTTTGCCACTGGGATCCAACCTCTTCATCAGATGAGAGAAGGAAGGATAGTTGTATAGACTAATCTTCAGGTAACTAGGAAGAGAACTTTAGGTCAAATATGATAATATTTCATTTCAGATTCATGGCATCTGTGTTTTGAATTTAAATCAGATTAACTCCCAATATTTCCAGCTGAGTCATAATCCTTGGGCAACATTGAGGATGCAGTATGAAATAATGTAGAGGGAGTGTGGTGGAGAAGGCACTAGATTCAAATTCAGAGGATGTGGGTTTTGACCTTGATACTTCTACTTACACCTTCTGTAGCCTTGGGCAATTCCTTCACCTATCTAGGCTTCACTCCAAAAATAAGGAGATGGATGATTTCTAAATTTCCTTACAGCTCTAAATATTATGATCCTAATTTAAAATAAATATTTTAGTCTATTTATTATACAGTAACAATTCAATATATAATCTCATAAAATAGCTATAGCAATATAAAGAAAAAAATAACCCAATAAAAGTATTTTTCAAAGATCGATTTTAGAATTGCCATTTATTCATGTATACTATTTGAAAAAACAACTTAAATAGGAATCTGAGAGTTGCCAAAGTAAGAAATAATTCCAAGTTATTTGGATTATTAGATCTATTTTGAGAAAACAGAATATTTAAGTTGAGAGTATAATCCCATACATACATAAATACATGCATACATACATTATCTCCTAGATTTGTTGTGAGGATCAAATGTGAAATTATTTGTAAAGCCCAGTGTCTGGCATAATTGATGTTTAATGAGTTGTTTACTTCTTTTCATTGCCCCTTCCTTTTTATCTTAACACTGATGCTTTCAATCAAACCCATGGAGTTAGGAGTGGGAACTCTATGAAGCAAACTAAGCTTCTTATACCTATTTACTTTGTGAATTAGGATAAAATTTGGTACTGATCTCCTAATTTGAATGTGGATCTGACAATGAATTCTTATCAGTGGTACTTGTTTTTATTTTAACGTTTTATGACCATGCATGTGTTTCTAAAAGGAACAATTCACTTTTTTATTGTTTATTGATCATTTTCCTTTTATTAGTTCTATTAAGTGTAACTGAGTTCACATAAGATTCATATTTGGCAGCCCTGTGCTATCTTCCCAGAAATCTGCTGACAAATGAGGAAACAGACTTAAAAACCACAGACTAATCAAGTAGATTCCAGCCTTTAAAAAAAGGCAAGTGGTTAAATGCTGACAGGCTTCTTTTCCATTTAACCTCTGTCCTCTTCCCCATACACAATTTTAAATGGCTTTCACAAGAAAGGAACTAAGGAAGGAAATTCATGCTACCAAGTTATATGATGAAGAAGCTTGGCGCTTGTTTTGGCTGACTGCTCAGAAGAATGGTTAGGAGGGAAGAAGAAAATGTTCTTCAGTGGACAGAAGGCCAAAAAATCACATTATAAAGAAGGGGAAGATTATTTGTTCTTTTTTTTTCTTCTGGAAATTATTTCATTTTTGTCTTTGCAATTTCAGTCTTTATAGCTCAGATGCGGATGCTGTATCTACTTCACCACAGCTACCTTATTAAATAAATATACTTTTCTTTAAAACCAAATGAATAAAAACCTTTACAAACAAAAACAAAGCCACCTAAGTTCATTAGCAGATAGCAATATAAATATTGATTTTATTGTTATTATTGTTAAGGTTAGAAAAAAAGCTTAGTGTTTCCAGTAATGGATTCAAAAAGGAATAGTGAGTGTAGTTCCTGAAAATGCCAAGATATGATCTTTTCTGGTCTGTTATGTTATGGAACATCAACGTATAAACAAAGGAGAGTTTGGAGCAGAAAAGAAAAGAAAAGATTTGTTGCCTTAGATTTGGGGAAATAACACAGTGACTGAGAATATGGGACTTAACCAAAAGAGCAGTCCATTACGGGATGAGTGGCTAGTTTGATATCAAAGATGATTTTTCTTGTTGGTTAGCTTACTCAAATTTTTTATATTGCCACTTTTAGAACCTAGTAATATGTAAATATATTTGGGTAAATATTAGTACCATATACTGCATACATTGTTACATATGCAATGTATTTATAATATATCTATACATATACTATGTAATTGTTATAAATACCAATTCTGATAAACATTTTACTGTTTTAGGTATAAGGGACACAAATGAGCATTGTGTTTGTGTACATATGTTTATAAATACACATTTCTCCCTTTTTGTATAACACAGTACTACAAATATAAATGTACAGTGAAGCAACATATAATCCAATATTAGAAATCTATTAATGTAACATATGTACTTACAGTAGAGCAATATGTATAATCATTTATGTGGTTTTGGAATGCACTAGTCTGAAGAATTAGAAATATTATCATATAGAGCTTCCTGGAGAGATGCCTGATAGGTGTGAGCAGACAGCAACATATAATGAATGAAGACCTTTGAAAATTAGAAGTAAAAGGAGGTATCAATGTATTGAATGATAAGAAGGGAAGATGTACTGGTCATGTGTGGAGGATGAAGGATAACTAGTGGGTAGTTATGGAGTTTCAGTGATTTACACTCATAATTCCAAGAATATATGAGGAAATTCTCCTGCATGTTGGGTAGGCTTCATATGGTGAAATTATGAGAAATCACAGACAAGAGTTTCAGAGAATGCACAGCCATGGATGGGTAATGATTTGCATCATTGGAGGAGCTTTCTAATTGATGAGATTATAGATCCACTTGAGTAATGGTTGAAAGAGATTGGTGTCATAAGGTTGGTACTCTCATATCTGTATTAATAGTTTTCTGGTTATTCTCATTATAGAAATTCTATCTGGCTGTCCTAGAATCTAGTTTGCTCATCTCTGGACAGTGCAGGTCAGCCAGAAAAGTGGTAAGCCTTAGAAAACTAGATGGAGAAAAGTTAGGGAGAAAACACTGGTCAAATTGAATATGTGAAAATTACAGCATAAAACTACAGAAAACGAGTCATAACAATTAGTTCCCCTACTCAACATGCCTTCACAGATTCTCTTAATATGAAATACGCATATTTTCTCTATTTCACACCAGAGGGTAGAACTAAGACAATTGTGTGGAAATTTAAGGAAAACAGTTTTCAACCAGTGTTAGAGCCAACTTTCTAATAAGTATAGAGCTGTTCTAATACAGGATAGACTTAATTAGTAGGTAGTTACTTCCTTATCACTAGAGATAATCAAGTGGAAGGAAGATCTTTGGGCTGCTATACACTAGACTCTTATTTCAGATAGTGATTAAAGTAGATGACCTCTGAAATTCCTCCAAAGTCTTATTATTCTATCAGTGCAATGCTAGTCACACATTCCAAAGGAGAAACTGGGGAATTGTTCTTCATAAGTCACATTCAATTCTTTGACTTCACATCTAGCTTATTTGGGAGTATATGCTTAGTCTGCTCCAGCCAGCATTGTGAATTGCATGACCTTATATATATGAAATTTGAGCAGCAGAGAATATAGGCTTCTTCTCCCATTCTTTACTAATTTGGCTGTTGGTTTCCATTTTTGAACTACAAAGTAGCATTAACTGATGGGCATCCCACGGACCACTTTTAATTGCTCTCCAATGATAATTAATCATTGTTCTCATAGACTCAAATGTAATTTATGAGGAATGGAATCACATATGTTGCTGACAACATTTTTCTGGTTACAAATGTAAGTTATATTTAGTGGCTTGGTTAGGAGAATTATTTTCCTTTCTACCAAGTGGGAGACACAGTTCTTATAGGACCACTGTGCAGTGGAAACCATCATTTTCAGCCAGTTTTAACAAAAAATAATAGTAACAAGAAGAAAGAGACAGGATCTGCTTCCACAACAGAAGGGATTTAAATTACGATGTGGATAAGATGTTGTGAACAGACCAACTAAAACAGTGTTTTATCTCTGAGGTAAATGGACTGAAACAGATGGAAGAGAGAAAAGAGAAGTTTCCTAGAGGCACAATGTCTCTGTGTCACCAGCTGTTGCTGGGAGATAATGTGCAATGACAAGTGATATATAGGAGGAAATCCAAATGCCAGTAGTCCTTTGCTTTGGACTATTAGTTGAGGAGAGTGTCTCACTGAGTTATCTTAGTTTAAGGTGAAGTGTGGAATTTGCAATGGCCACTTAAAATGATAGCACATGTTTGGCCGAAAAAGAAAAAAAAGGAGTTTGGGGTTTGTTGACATTTCACAGCAGGGTTCAGCCACATTTTGACAGTATATTGGAGAGAGTAGTCATGTGTTTGGAGCAAAGAAAACAAATAGTGCATCTCTCCTTAATACCTTTCTATACCATATCTATCACCACTGATTTAAATCAATAATGCAGTCTTATGCTTTGCTGGTTTGAATTTAAAAAATACTTTAGAAAGTATGCATTTCAGGAACAATAAAAGCCACTTTGGAAATTATATTGCAATAAGTGTGATGAAGAAAATATACTGTGAGCAGCTCTAAATAATTCCAAAGAGTAAATTTAAAAGATATTGTTGCCTATTCGCTAATAGCAAAACCATAGCCGTATTAGTGACTGCTTCTGGTTTGGTGACCTACCAAGCTCAATTAAGTCAATCACCTTTTATATTTGCATCCTCTGTACTTAGAATAGTAAATAATGAGGACTTTAAAAATGTTGATCATGTAGAATTGAATTTTTATGCTATAATAAAGAACTGCATTGAAATGAGATAAAAACCAAAGGAGCTGTAACCATTTGAAAATATTTTCAACCCCAAATTTGTCTCAAGATGATGGACCAAGTCATAAGTTGAACTTAAAGTACCTTGATGCCCTTTCCTAAATGAATAAATTTCAAGTGGCTGTATAGAGAAGCACTCAACCAAACTCTCACAAATTACCCTCCAAACAACTCTAAGGTAATGCCCAAAATCAAATTTTAGAGTGGTAGAACCAACAAAAGGTCAGGTGAAACAATTTTGAAGCTCAAGACAACTTAGGAGGTTAGCAGGAAAGGTCTGTCTCACCAGGATGGTGATGGGCCCCAGAATCACAGCACAGGCTTGCCTTATAGGAGTCTACATTGGAGGCATCAGCAGCCTTGAGAGTTCATAGCCCATGGACAGTAGGAAAGGTGTGTGTCAGATAATTGGTTGGAAGGAGATTGCATTGGATTCAGGAACCTGTTACATTACCCCCACACACATTACACTCCAGGTAGCAGTCCTAGGGCCAGAGGGAATGAAACAGCATGGGAGCAGGGGCCACAGTTGTAGTTCAAGGGCAAGGAGGAATGCTTGTGGTTTCTCACTGTGGAGTAGCAACCCTGGTCTCAATTTAAAGACAGAGGGGAAACACGAGACAGTGGTGGCTGCAAGAGAGTTCGGGTGCCTGGTCACAGACCCAAGGCCAGGAAGAATGCTAGTGCTGGTGACTATAGTGGAAAAAAGTCTCTTCCAGGATAAAGACCACAGTGAATTCAAGAGAGCAGTGACCACACATCTCCTTAGAGAAGGAGGGGGGCTGGGGCTGGAACTGTCTGTGGCCTGACCACACTTCTCTCTCACCCAGGTAAGGGAGCTTTCCCACTGACATTTGAAGCTGTCTTCAGCTTTTGTGGGTTAAGAAGTCTGGAAACTGCTGCAGCTGCCAGTGATTCAGTGCCCTAAGGCCTGTTCCAGTCCTCTCTATGCTGGTGCTAGACCCTTCCTTTTGGCCTTCCAGATTGTCTTGGGATTGAAATCTGCTTCACTCTGCCATTTTGTGGCTTCTGCCACTCTAGAATTTGTTTAGAGTCATTTTTACAGGCATTTCAAAGGTTTTTTGGGGGAGAGCTCAATCAGGTCCCTGCTTCTACTCTACCATCTTGGCTCTTTCCCCTGAATCTTGCATCTTTCTAAGCTTCTCTTGCACTTTGCTTTTGATGGAGGTAAATGGTGCCTATGAAATGGATAAACTCTACTACTAGCAAATCCTATGGAGTTCTTGTTTTTTTGTTTGTTTGTTTAGCAGCTTCTGAATTTCCCCATCATTGTCATAAAACCAATCTTGATGTTCATGAGTGTTCTGGCCCAGATGAGTAAATTTAGTACTGTACACCAAATTTCTGAAAGCTGCCCACTCATCTTCTGCTCCACTGTTGCCAACCATATGTTGGCTCAGCTTTCCCTCCAAGTTAGCAATAAACTGTTCTTGCTTAGAAAATTCTCCTAATCTGTTGACACTAAGTCTTCTACTAATCATCTTGCCTTGGGAGTATCACTTTTGTTGGATGTAAATATTTATCTTGGAGAGAATAAGTATGTTCACTCCAGCACTCTGAGCCACCCTTCCTTTTTGTCATTCTCACATCCTGTCTGTTTCTTCTCCTTAAAATGGCATAGCCTATTAAATGCCAATGTTTGCTGTGAGGGTTCATCTATGAATTTTTATCGAATTTAGGAAAGACAGTGATGGTGATGTTCGGGTCGTGAGATGCACAAGTCTTCAGTAATAAGTGATCATTGGTGTTGCTGTTTCTAATTCCATTCCTTCAAAGGACTCATTGCCATGTCTGGTAGTCTGTGCCTACTGTTGCATTAAAGTCACCTAAAATTATAATCTTGTCTTTTTTGGCACATTGATGATGAGAGACTCCAGGTCTTCATCAGATTTTTCTTTGACCTTATCAGGGTTCATCATAGTGAGAGCATACCCACTGATGATTGTGTCATGGTGCTTTGCTACAAGTGGCAATCACATTGTCATTCACTCCTTTTGGCAGGCATACAAGGTTGTTGACTAGTTTAGTTTTGATTGCAAAATCTATGACAGCTTCATGGTGCTCCCCTTCACAGCAGCCACTTCAGTAAAATGTGCATCCATCTATGACTTCAGAAAGCTTGTCTTCATTTCCCAGCTTTTTTCCCCTCAGACTGCTATTTGGATTGATACCTGCTGAATATTCTTACAACAAGGGCTCTTTGTCTTTCAGATCTAGTGGATTTTGTGTTGGCCATAAAAGCATGCACATATTCCATGTGCCAATGGTGAGTAGAATCATCTTTGCAAAAAATTTTGTACTTTTGTGTTTTGACTGAAGGATGGCAACCTCGCTTGCCAGGGTTGGGTGAAGCAGATAATTTTTAGACACCATTTCTAGCACCTTCCTCACACCAGGTGGTGAGCAGTTTAGTCCTTTAAGAAAAGCTGCTCAGACACCCAGGAGGCTGCCAAATCCTACTTCTGCTTCCAGGGAGAAGATGACCATATGGCCTGTTGTACATACCTATATACATGCTTGTGACTTCAACTCCCACTGTATTTACACGTGCTGCTTCATCATATGCCTGTCACCACAGGACTTTGAGATAGACAAAAAAGGTAAAATGTTATGGATGATATCTTGATTCCCACATAAATTGGATTTAAGTGAGGTAGAGCTGCAAGAAGTTATTCTCCCCACTCCCTCTGAATTTCCTTATTCAGTGCCATATATGTCAATTTACCAAAAAACTTAATTAAGCTAGAAAAAATAATAACAAAATTCACGTGGAAGAACAGAAGTTCAAGTATATCAAGGGAATCAATGAAAAATATCTGAAGGAAGGCGGCTTAGCAGTACCAAATTTCAAACTGGATTCAAACTGATTACCACAAAATGGTAATCATGAAAACAATCTGGTACTGGCTAAGAAATAGACTGGTGGATCAATAGAATAGATCAGGTACATGATGTACAGTAGTAAATAGCCATTACAATCTAGGGTTTGACAGAAAGATCCAAGCTTTAGGGATAAGAACTTAACATTTGACAAAAATTGCTGGGAAAACTGGAAAGCAGTTTGGCAGAAACTAGGTATACCAGCATCTCACACTGTATCTCAAAATAATGTCAACATGGGTACATGATTTAGACATAAAGGGTGATATGATAGTCAAATTAGGGAAACATGAAGTATTCTACCTGCCAGATTTATGGATAAGAGAAGAATTTATGACAAAACAAGATATAAAGAGCATTACAGGATATAAAATTGATAATTTTGATTATATCAAATTAAAAAAAAAGTTTTAAACAAACACAATGAACACAGCCAAGAATAGAAGGAAATTAGGAAACTGGGGTGGGGGGGGATTACAGCAAATTTCTCAGATAAAGGATTCATTTCTCAAATTGCTCATTTCTCTGAAGCAGAGAACAGAGTAAGATTTATAAGAATATGAGTCATTCCCCAATTTATCAATGGTCACAGGATATAAATGGGCAGTTTCAGAGGAATAAATCAAAGCTATCTATAGTTATATGAAAAAATGCTCTAAATTCCTATTTATTAGAGAAATGCAAATTAAAACAACTCTAAGGTACCACCTCATGTCTATAGGATTGGCTAATAAGACAGAAAAGACACATGATAAGTGTCGGAGGGGATGTGGAAAAAGTAAGTTCATTAATGGTGGTATGAACTGATCCAACCATTCTGGATAGCAATTTGAAAATGTGCCTAAAGGGCTGTGAAACTGTGCATACCCTTTACCTAGCAATACCACTATGAAGTCCAAAGAGATTCAAGCAAAAGGAAAAGGATTTATTTGTACAAAAATATTTTTAGCAGCTCTTTTTGTGTTGGCAAAGAATTGTAAATGGAGGGGATGCCCAACAATTAGGAAATGGCTGAACAAGTTGTGGTATCATATTGTGGTGGCATAGCATTGTGCTATGAGAAATGACAAGCAGAATGCTCTTAGAAAAACCTGGGAAGACTTACCTAGACTGATGCAAAGAGAAATGAGCAGAAACAGGAAAATATTGTACATAGTAACAGCAATATTATAATAGAAACTACTGTGAATGACAGCTATTCTCAGCAATTAAATGATCCAAAACAACTCCAAAGGATTTAGGATGAAAACTGCTATTAACCTCCAGGGAAGGAACTGATGGAGTATAATTGTAGATTTAACCATGCTTTCTTTTTACTTTAATATTTTTTATATCTGTGTTCTCTTTTGTAACATAGCTAATATGGAAATGTTTTGCGTGAGTGCACATGTATAATCTATATCGAATTATTTGTTTTCTCAAGTAGGGGAAGGGAATGGGACATAGAAAATTTGGAACTCAAAATTTTTAAAAAAGAAATTTTTAAAAATTGTTTATATGTAATTAAGGAAAGTAAAATAACAATTAGGTAAAAAAAATTAGCCAACATATTCAAATTTAACATCAAATCAGATAATATTGACTGTCAAGTTGAAACACTTACCTCACTTAACAATACACATTTTAAAATTTTGTTAGAGCTTCCAATTCTCAGTGTGTTTATTTTTTCATAAAATTTCTTTCAATATTTCTTAACTTATTGTAAAACTTTCTGAAGACAGAAGGGAATCTTATATCTGTATCCATTACCTAGAAGCAAACTATGCAGTATATTTAATTGTATATTCTTTCTTGCAGATGAAGCAGCACATTTTCCTACAATATTTTTTTCCCAATATCTCCTTTGCACCAATCACATTCTACCTTGTTTAATATGTATTTATTTTGAATGTAGTTATCCTTTTTGATTATAGGTCACTTGGGGTCAGGGTCTATTAATTGATTTTCTGATTCATATCACCATATTTTTTACATAGTGGTTGTTGTAAAGTTTGTTGTGGTGATCAAGTGAAGTATTTGTAAAGTACCTATAGTACCCAAAGTAGGTAATTAATAAATGCTCATCAATTCCCCCTTTCCTTTAATATTATAAAAGTTGGTGGGGGATTTATTGTTGCTAAATCTCCCCTTCTCCCCAGTTCCTTCTTGGGTTCCAAGTTTAATTCAACTGAAGTGCTGCTCTTGTTGAGGGATAGGAAGAATACATTAGCAAAGGGAGAGTAGAGGAGAAAAGAGGAAGGCACTGGTGAGTTGAGGCAAACAGCCTCACTGCTTCAAATGCAGGACATGAATTACAGAACTCATTATTCCCAGGAGACCATGGAGGTCATATTAACATGGAATTGAGTATCTTTTATGAAAAAAACAATAATTTATTTCTACTTTAAAACAAATAGGGTGATTATTACTAGAGTAAATATAGTATTATTGGGGAATACATCATAAGGACAATTCATTCAACAAAGCTCCTGAAGTATACCAACTAAAAGCCTCAATAACCTTCTCTTTTCACCATTTATTCTATGATCAATTTTAATTTAAAGGGCATTTATTAGACACCTATTATATATGAAGCAATTTACTAGTGCAAAGATAGACAAAACACCACTTCCTTTCAAGGAGTTTGTAGCCTAATCATTTATGGTGTCAGGAGATAGAATACAGTGGACCATATATTGTTGTTGTTTGTCCATCTTTTCAAGGAGAACCAATGATGTCATGGAGTGATGTCTTGGTTGACACACGAATTGGATTTAAGTAGGTAGAGTTGCACAAAGCTGTCAGCCTCACTCTCTCTTCTAGAGTCATAGGAATTCAGTTGCAAGAAAAAAGTCAAGACAAATGGTGATGACCTGGGATGCTGTGAATAACTTTGACATCTTCAACCAAGCTCAAAGTGCTCCATAGCACCTGCTTTAGCTGCCTTCATGGCTGTTGAAAGAAATTGTTCTCATCTTCCCATTTTGCTGGGTGGAGTCTTTACATGCTTGGGGTAGACACCCCTCTAACTTACTGATGAATCTAAGGGCTTTTGGTTACCTAGTTTAGCCCATCAGCTGAGACAGTTTAGTAGGGTGTGGCTGCTGGGCATGCTAAACTTCCTAGAGCCACCAGTGAGAGTTGAGTGCCAGATGAAAACCAAAGGTGGATGAGCGGCCCTGAAAGGGGCTCAGCAAGCCCTCATACAAGAGGTACTAGTCCTCCTTGATACCTCAGATGCCCTGGACCACATATACTCTAACAATTAATACATAAAAGGGAATGTGATATATATGGAGGAGAGGTACAGACAACAAAAATGGTACTATGAGAAATCATCTTAGGACAGATTGTTTTTGGTAGGTTTGGAAGAGTCGACATCAGAATTTGGCATCTAGGAAGAAAAAGACTTCATTAGGCATAGATGGTAGAGGGGAAACATCCATTTCTGATTGAGTGTACCATATGAAAAAAACCACAGATATCACCAGAGAAATCAAGACAAGACCAAGTGTGGTAGTGGAAACATATACTACTGATCTTTTGGGACCCATGGGAGTAAGACTTAAGGGCCCCTGAAGCATATTTTTCCCTAAGAAAGCAATAAAACTATTCTTAATACCTAATTATTTGAAGGAACTAAGATTCCAACAAATGATATTGATTCTTGGTCATTTAAGCATAACTGATTCAGTACTGATGGACTAGTCAACACATACTGCAGATTTGATGGGTCATTGTGTCAAGCGGGTAGATAACAGGAGCTTATGCCAAATTAAACCAAGGCTATACTTTTACCGATTACCCTTTTCATATTTTTTATTGAGTAAAACTTTCTTTTGTTTAAGGTTATAGAACCTAAAAATGTCTCATTTCCTTTCAAATCCAATCCTGAAACATCAAAACAGCCTGATTAAGTCCTTAGCCAGAACTTCAAAGTATAGAGGGTAATCTAGCTTATCTGGAATGTCATATATGTAAATTGAGTTAATACTGGAAAGGTAGTTATAATCTCTATTTTGCAGTGCCTTGAATGTCAAGATATGATAGCTATAATGTATTTAGTAGGAAATGGGGAATCACTGAAGGATCACTGCTCCATTATCTACAGAGTTGCCCAATCTGGCAAACTGATGTCCTTATACATGTGAAAATATACATACCAACACACAAGCACAATAGATAATCTCATTCTGGCTGTCAGTCAATAAATACTCACTAAGAACCTGCATTGTGCCAGGTACCATGTTCAGGCCTGGGGCTACAAAAATATTGTGAATAAGGATCTCATGATCTATGGATTGTAAACAGATGGTATTACATGTAAGGAAGTAACTTCTTCTATCACAGCCACAGTATGAGTTAGTACTCATTCTTTTCATTTTTTCCTACTCTTACCAAAAGTTAAAAAGTTGGCAGATTTCACAGAATAAATACTTAAAAGGACACCAGAGACCATCTGAACCGAAGATTTATACTTTGGGAGTCCACAAACTCCCAAGGAATAAGTAGATAGTTTTCAAATCTGTGACCTCTGATGGGAAAAATATCACATCTTTATTTTCACTAACATCTAACTGAAATTTAACATCTCCTTCAATTATTTAGAAGTATTATTCTAATAAAGGGTCTGCAGGCTTCACTAGACTGTTAAAGTGGTCTGTGACCTCAAAAGTTAAGCAACTCTGATCTAGTCTAATTTCTTTCTTTTATAGATTTAGCATTCAATAAATAGTCATAAAGCCCTAACTGTGTGAAGAGTGTTAAATTGGACACTAGTGGAAAATAGTGGGTGTATAACACTGTATATATTGTCACTTTTCTTTGATATGCAAGTTGGTGTTGCTAAACATTTTTTTTACTTCTTTATTATTGGTGTAAGATATGACTCTCTGAGAAGATCTCCTCACCAGTCAGTTACTTTTTACATTGCCAGTTAAACATATACTGGGGAGATAGAGGTGATATAATAGCAAAATATCATGAATCGCTGAATTTAAGAAATTCGGAAGATATTAAGACATGCATGAATTAGTATAAGTCTCAACATTACAAAAGAAGTAAATTAGAAACTCTTTGGAAAATAGAGTGATTTGTGAGGTCTGAGGAAGATGAATGTCAGTGGAGTGGATCAGGAAAAGCTTCTAGGAAGCAATGCCACTTGAGATGGGCTTTAAAAGATGGGTAGGGATTTAATACTTAAAAGGGTGCAGTGGAGGCTTGGACCTTCCAGGCATAGTGAAGCATTGGAGAAAAAAATAAAGAAGGTGAAAGGGTAGATATTGCATCAGAGACAGCAAGCAGAGTTTGGCTATAGCATATGGTGTGTGGTAGCTAGTAACATGAAACAAGGCTTGAAAAGTTGGGTGTTATTAAACTTTGGGAGGGCCAAGAGAGACATGTAAAGAAGTTGAACTTGATTGAGTAGAAAATAGGGACCCATTGAATGAAAAAATGGAGCATTAATTGTGCATTTAATGTGTGTAAAGCATCATGCTAACGTTGGAGATACTAGAAAATTAAGGCAATTCCAGGTCTTGTGGAACTCACATTTTAATGGGGGAGACACCACATAAGAAAAGCAGAAGAATGACAATTCCTGGTTAATGAATAACAAATATTGTTCTGTCAATCGTAAAAAATAATGGGCTGGTGAGGAGGGGAGGGAGTTCGTACAATTATTGCAATTATAATCTAGGCAGGTGGCTTGTACTGAAGAAATAGCAGTGAGAATAGAGAAGACGGACTGGGGAAAAGGGATTTCATGGGTGTAAGCAAATCCCACTGATGAAACTTTCTTCACAGGTGCACAGCAATAATAGTTCTGCATCTTATAATCTTAGAA
This sequence comes from Trichosurus vulpecula, assembly GCF_011100635.1. NCBI lineage: Eukaryota > Metazoa > Chordata > Mammalia > Diprotodontia > Phalangeridae > Trichosurus > Trichosurus vulpecula. The sequence goes on along the minus strand of NC_050578.1, from coordinate 164,253,518 downwards.
GGTTGCATGGAGGCCCTGAGAGGACAAGTAGTTTGCATAGGGTCACATAGCCAGAAGGTGGCAAAGGTAGCATTTAAACTCAGGTCATTTGGACTCAGAGGCTCACTTTTTTAAAATATAATTTCTACAATTAGACTATCAGCTTTAGGGATATAAAATTCCTTAGAGATCAGCTATATGATTCTTCTATTTTTTCAAGGTTTTCAGAGGTTAAGTGTCTTGGTTGAATTTGCATAATTAAATGAAGGTACAGGAAGCACTAAAACTGGGGTATCCAGAATCCTTGTTCAGAATTCCCTCTAAAAAAAGTTGGTTTTGACTTTTGGGGTTGTGAACATCATGCCTGAAAATATATCTAAAATTACTATCAAAAATAAAAATACCAGCTGAGAAAATTCCAGAAAATTATAAATGCATTTTAAAAATTTAAATATATTAGGGGAAAATATTAATGTAGAGAGATTGACTAAGAATAATCATAATCTACATTCTTCCCAGTGTGCAGAAAGAAAAGGAACATTTGCTGTGATGCTCACATTGCATCTGAAGACAATGAACTCTTTGTTTTAAGACTACAGGCAAAGGCAGTTTCTGATGCTCAATACGATTTTTTAAAAGTGTGGATTTGTATTCAAGTGAATAAGTGGAGTACCTTGATGTCTCTCTGAAATGATATTTCTCAGTTCCTTCAAGACATATAATTCTGAGCATGATTTAGGCACGACAATGCCATTTTGCTGTTACTGGATTATTATAGGTCTTTGACATTACAGTAAAAAAAAAAGTGAAGACTTAGACAGTGATATCCTATAGTGGCAAATGGGAATAGAAAAGGGAGAAGAAGGATGGGGTTGATAGATTTCCTTGTGTATGCTTTCCCTTATGTGGTTTTGCATCCCTTTCACTGGATACATGACAAACTCTGTGCAAACTTCTGCAGATCTGTATTTGTCAGCATCTATGAAAAAAAGCAAAAAAAGATATTCCTACCTGTACAATTTCTTCTCTCTCCTGCTTACCCTTCCCTGAAATAGGCAAAAGGAAGAAAAAGAGAAATTGGTTATTTCTACATATAAACATCCTCAGACAGTTATTCCAGTGCAATGTAAAGTCCTTAAGGGCAGGGATTTGTAATTTGTGTTTGTTTTTTCCTATACCCAGTGTTTAGCACAATGTCTGGCACTTTGTAGTTTTTAAATAAATATTTGATGAATGAATAAACGAATAGCTATTCATGAATTTTCTATGCCGCTGACCTTGAAAGTAGACAAAGCCAAAAAGAAGAGTCAAGAGAATTCAGTGTAGAATAAATCAAATCGCAAAGATGGAATCCATTATTATTGTACCACAGAGAACACTTTTTGATTGTACCAAATAGAATCTAGTAGGAAATAGGTCTATATTTCTCTTTGAATCAGTCATAGCCATTGTGTGAGAGACTTGGTCATGTCTTTAGGAATTTTTATAAAAGCAATGAACCAATTCAGGACCAGATAGAGATTTCAAAAGTCTGAAAGCAGAGAGTGTGAAGCAGGGACATATGGAGTTGGGACAAGATCTGGCAACCAGCAAAACAAAAAAAAATGATAGAACTGAGCTTTGGCAAAGAAGGGAGATATTGAGGAAGGGCATCAACTCTACACGATCTTTGGAAAAGAAGACCTAGATTGATAACACTAGTAGTACGCACCTACTCAAGGACTGAGGAAAGTCTTGAGAAAAGATTTAATCTTTCCCTGACTTTCTATTCCAATATGTCATCTAGATCATGCCCTCAAACTGTAGGTGTCCCATGGGCTTCTATTCCTAGACCTTCTTCTCTTCTCTCTTTGTTTATTCATTTTCAGTCATGTCCAACTCTTTATAACCCAACCTGAGGTTTTCTTGACAAAAATATCATAGTGGTTCGCGTTTTACTTCTCTAGCTCATTTTACAGATGAGGAAATTGAGGCAAACAGTATTAAGTGACTTGTCCACAGTCACACAGCTAGCAAGTATCTGAAGCCAGATTTGGACTATGAAGATGAGTTTTCCTGACTCCTGGTCTTGCACTTTATCCACTGTACCACCTAGCCTCTTCCTTTGCATTACTTCAGTTGATGATCTCTGTGCTAACAAGTCTCAAATCTATCTGTTTTGCCCCAACCTCTCCACTGATCTTATATTTCCAACTGCCTTTCAGATATCTTAAATTGCATGTCTAGTAGACATCTTAAGTCAAACACATCAAAACCTAATTCTTTAGCATTCCCCCTAAACCCTCCCTGACATAACCTTCCATATTACTGTTAAAAGGCAACACCATTCTCCTAGTCCTTCAGGCTCACAACCTAGGATCAATATAGGCAACTTGCTCTCTCTCTCTCTCTCTCTCTCTCTCTCTCTCTCTCACACACACACACACACACACACACACCTCAAATCAAATCTATCACCAAGAATTATTGATTTCATCTTTATAGCATCTGCAAATATGCCCTTTTCCGTCTTCTGATACTGCAACCACTCTGGTACAAGCTTTTATCACTAACTTTTATTCTATTTCAAAAGCCTGCTGATGGGTCTGTCTTCCTCAAGTCTCTCCCCAACCCATTCCATCTTGCATTCAGCTACCAAAATGATTTTCCTAAAGTGTAGGTGCTATCATGTTATACTCTTACTCAAAATCCATTTGCCTCAGTTCTTCCATATGTAAAATGAACTGAAGAAGGAAATGGCAAACCACTCCAGTATCTTTGCCAAGAAAATCCCAAATGAGGTTACAAAGAGTCGGACATGACTGAAAAAACTGAGCAACATTTCTTTAAAGGTCCGTTAAAAATATGGCTGCCTAATAACTCTAAGATCAAATGCAAAATCTTCTGTTTGGCACTTCAGGCCCTTTGTCACCTACTAGCCCCACCTCACACCTTTCTAGTCTTTTTTACACCTTATGTCTCTTCATGTATTCTTCAAGACAATGACATTGGCCTCTGTGATATTCCATGAATAAGTCACTCCGTTTCTTGGCTCCAGGCATTTTCTCTGGCTGTCTCTCCTATCTGGAATGCTTTTGCTCATTTCTACCTACTGACTCCCCTGGATTTCTTTAAGTCCTCACTAAAATCCTGTCTTCTAGATATCTTTCCCAACCTCTCTTAATCATACTGCATTCCCTCACTTAATTAGCTTGTTTGTACATATTTGTTTGTTGTCTCCCCCACTCCATTGTAAGCTTTTTGAGGGAAGGGATTGTTTTTTGCCTCTTTTTGTATCCCCATGGCTTAACAGTATGTCTGGCACAGGGTAGGCCCTTAATAAATGTTTATCCACATGTGCTAAAGTATAATCTCCACTTTTATTACCTAAACATTTCCAGTAACTCCAATTTTGCACCAATCTCAAAGCATCCAGTCATTAACTAGAGACAGATATCAATTTAAGTTTAAGCACAGAAGTCCTTCCTGACTAAATGCTAAGGATTTTCCTAACTTGGGGCTAAGAGTAATTGTCATTGAACTGAAATCTTTTTGTCTAAAATAAACTCCCTAAAGCCACAGAAAATGAACCACATGAACCTTGGGGGCATTCTAGTTACCCTGGGTATAAAACTAGGTAATCATCCTTACAAAGTTTGATCACCTGCAGGGAGATTTAGGTCCCATTCTTAACTATGCAAAGTTACCATAAGAGGACTTGGCAAAATAAAGTAAAATCAGTGATAGAATTCTGGTTCCTCAAAAATAGGCTTTCAGGGGGGCTTAGCCAAGACAGAAGAGTAAATCAGGGACTTGTTTGAGCTCTCCCCCAAACTCCTCCAAATACTTGTAAAAATGACTTTAAACAAATTTTAGAGTTACAGAAACCACAAAATCACAGAGTGAAAAAATCTCCAGCCCAGGACAACCTGGAAGGTCGACAGGAAGGGTCTATCACACAGGAATGGGAGTGGAGTATGGTCCAGCTTGGGCTGGGCCAGCACAGACTGGGCTGTGGTAGGTCTCAGGGGACTGAATCACTGGAAGCTATGGCTGCATCCACACTTCTCAACCCACAAATTCCAAAGACAGTGTAGAACATCAGTGGGAAAACTCTGCTTGACCTGGGTGAGAGAAGAGTGTTGTCTGGCCCCAGCCTTGGGGTGGTGGAGGTGGTAGCAGCAACAGAGACTACTTCCGGAGTTACAGGCCCACAGACAGTGGGGGAATCAAGATTTGCTGGGGCTGAGGCAAGGTTCTCTTGCTTTGCCTGGCTTGGATCTGGGTCACAGTTCAGGCGGCTATCCTAGCATGAGGAGAAGCACTGGTGTCTCAGAGCTTGTCGTGGGTGTGGAGAGGGAATCCTCCTCACAGTTCCAAGGCAGAAAAGAGTGCTCACAGACAAGAGCAAAGGCCAGGAGAGGAGTAAACACCTCTACTTGGATCATACCACCTCAGAAGAACTGAAAATTCACAGGTGCCTAGAAGTATCTCTGAAAACAGTTGTGCAAAACCCCTGAAATTTGGGCCAGAACAGTCTCCACTCTAGAAGCAGAGTTGTACCTTCACAAAGAGATCAAAAGTCAAGTAATTGGCTGGGAAAATAGGCAAAAAACTCAGACTATAGAATCTTACTTTGGTGACAAAAGATCAAAACACACGACCAGAAAAAGGCAACACAGTCAAAGTCCCTACACCAAAAGCCTCCAAGAAAAATTTGAATTGGTCACAGGCCATGGAAGAACTTACAAAGGATTTTGAAAATCAAGTAAAAGAAGTAGAGGAAAAATTGGGAAGAGAAATAAGAGTGATGTAAGAAAATCATGAAAATGAGTCAACAACTTGGTAAAGGAGACACACAAAAAAATACTGAAGAAAATAACACCTGAAAAAAAAGAGTAACCCAAATGGCAAAAGAGGTCTACAAAGCCAATGAGGAGAAGAATGCCTTCAAAAGCAAAATTGGCCAAATGGAAAAGGAGGCCTGAAAGCTCACTGAAGAAAATAATTCCATAAAAATTAGAATGGAGCAAATGGAAACTAATGATTTTATGAGAAATCAAGAAATTGTAAAACAGAACCAAAAGAGTGAAAAAAATAGAAGATAATGTGAAATATCTCATTGGAAAAACAACTGACCTGGAAAATAGATCCAGGAGAAATAATTTAAAAATTATTGGACTACCTGAAAGTCATGGTCATAAAAAGAGCCTAGACATCATCTTGCAAGAAATTATCAAGGAAAATTGCCCTGATATTCTAGAACCAGAGGGTAAAATAGAAATTGAAAGAATTCACCAATTGACTCTTGTAAAAGATCCCAAAAGGAAAACTCCTAGAAATATTGTAGCCAAATTCCAGAGTTTGCAAGTGAATCAGCCAGAAAGAAACAATTCAAGTATTATGGAAACACAATCTGGATAACACAAGAGCTAGCAGCTTCTATATCAAGGGATTGAAAGGCTTGGAATATGATATTCCAGAGGTCAAAGGACCTAGGATTGAAACCAAGAATCACCTGCCCAGGAAAACAGAGTATAATACCTCAGGGGAAAAAATGGATATTGAATGAAATAGGGGACTTTCAAGCATTCTTGATAAAAATGACCAGAGCGGAATAGAAAAATTGACTTTCAAATACAAGAATCAAGAGAAGCATGAAAAGGTAAACAGGAAAGAGACATCATAAGGGACTTATTAAAGTTGAACTGTTTGTATTCCTACATGAAACAATGATATTTGTAACTCACAAGACCTTTCTCAGTGTTAGGGTACTTGAAGGATACACACACACATACACATATACATACATATGTATATGTGTTTATATATATGTATACATATATGCATATGTACACATACACAGCCATACACACATATACAAATACACACACATATAGCCAGAGGGCACAGGGTGAGTTGAATAGGAAAGGATGGTATCTAAAAAAATAAAATTAAGGAGTGAAAGAGGAAAATATTGGGAGAAGAAGAAAGGAAGAGGTATAGTAGTCCTCTCAATTCCAGTTTTTTTTCCAACAAGAAGAGAGCTGCTACAAAGATTTTCAGACATACAGGTTTATTTTTTCCTTTTTCCCTGATCACCTTGGGAAACAGATCTAACAGTGTTATTGCTGGGTCAAAGTGTACATATACCCAGTTAATTCTAAATATCTCTCCAAAATGGTTAGATTAGTTCACAGTTCCACTAAGAGTATATTAGTGTCCCAATTTTCCCATATCCCCTCCAACATTTGTTGTTTTCCCCTTCTGTCATTTTAGCCAATATGATGAGTATGAGATGACATCTCAAAGTTCTTTTAATTTGCATTTCTCTAATCAATAACGATTTAAAACTTCTTTTCAGATGACTATATATAGCTTTGATTTTTTTCATCAAAAAACTATCATTTCTCACCCTTTGACCACTTATCCACTGGGGAATTAATCATATTCTTATAAATTGTTATAAATTTGACAAAGCTGACAAAGTTCTCTATATTTTTGAGATATGAGACACTTATCCGAGAAATTTTCTATAGAAATCTTTCCCCAATTTTCTTTTTTCTTTCTAATCCTGCCTACATTGGATTTATACAAAATATTTTAAATTTAATTTAATTTAAAATTATTAATTTATATCTCATAATGATCACTATCTCTTATTATCAACTCTTCTATTCATAAGTCTAAGTAACATGTTCCATTTTCTTTTAATTTAATTATAATATCTACCTTTATATCAAGGTCATCTATCCATTTTGACCACATCTTGGTAAATAGTATAAGATATCAATCTATAACTAATTTCTGTCAGACTGCTTTCCAGTTTTCCCGACAGCTTTTTCTAAACCGAATAATGAATTCTTATCCCAAAAGCTTCAATATTTGCATTTGTGAAAAACAATGTTACTATTAATTTACTGCGATGTATTGTATTTCCACTCTGTTCTGCTAATCCTGCTTTCTATTTCTTAGCCAGTATCAGATATTTTAGACAATTATCACCTCATAACATAGTTTAAAACCTTGTACTGCTAAATCTGTTTCCTTTATATTTTTTAAATTAGGTCTTTTGCTATTCTTGAAATTTTTATCCTTCCAAATGGATTTGTTATTTTTTACAGTTGAATAAAATAATTTTCAGTAAAATAACTGAGATAGTGTTGAACAAGTAGATTGGTTTAGGTGGAATTGAGATTTTCATTATATTGGCTATGACAACCAATGAACAATTAACATTTCTCTAATTATTTAAATCTGACTTCATTTGGTAAAAAAATGTTTAATAATTATATTCATGTAGTTTCTAGATGCATCTTGGCAGGTAGCCTCCGAAGTATCTCATGCTGTCTGAGGTTATTTTAAATGGGTTGTCTTTTACTTTCTCTTCTTGCAGGATTTTGTAGGTGATATATTGAAATGCTGATGATATATTTGTTTAATATCCTGCTACTTTGCTAAAATTAATAATCACTTCTACTCACTTTTTAGTTGAATCTCTAGGATTTTCTAAGTATATCATCCTATCATCTGCAAAAGTGATAATTTTATTACCACATTGCCCATTTCAATTCCTTCAATTTCTTTTTTTTTTTTTTGCTTATGGCTATTGCTAGCATTTCTAATACAATATTGAATAATATTGGTGATAATGGGAATCGTTGTTTCATTCCTGATCTTTTTGAGAAGGTTTCTAGCTTATCTCCATTATAAACAATACTTGATGATGGTTTTAGGTATATGCTTCTTATAATTTTAAGGAAAAACCCATTAATATCTGTGCTTTCAAGTGTTTTTTTAATGAGAATAAGTGTTGTATTTTGTCAAAATATTTTTGATTTAATCTTTTAAAAATATTTATTTGCAGTTTTTCCATTTTTAACCAGAAATATTCTCAGGATCTTATGTTCTAGCTAGACCTCCAGCAAGTTTTTCTGCAGATATATTCTCCTCCAATATTCTTGTTTTGTTTTGTTTTGTGAGATGCTATTTCTCATATTCTTCTATTCCTTTGCAACTTTTTCCCAAACGAGCTTAAACTCTAAACTTGCATTGATTGCACTTAGCTAAGCAAAGATCAGAAGAATTCAAGTGATTGCTGACTGAGGGGTTTCTGGGTTCTCGTGACCTTCTTCATTGTGATAAATGTTTCACATTGGTTAAACTTCTCTAAAAATGGTAATAGGGTCAATCTCATTACTTTAATTGATCTACCATTTTAAAGAGTTGGCAGCTTCCTTTACACATGCATACACACACATAATTTTTGTCAGCCCTCCTTAGAAATATTTATCAATCTAGTAATATGTGAGGTTTTTTCAGTGAGCTGTGAGAGACACATGCTCATTTTGAAGACCAATGTGTATAGCTACTTACTTATATAACATTTACACATATACCTTAATGGCAACCATTTTCCTTTAAAATTCAGGCAAGTAACAGTTGTCAGGACTTATGTAATAGAGGGAGCTATGATTGTATTTTATTTACCCTATGAGAACTTGTAAAAGAGCTGGGGAAATGCAATTTGGTTGGTTTTTTAAAGCATGTGAACATTTTGTTATACTTATTTTCTAGGCTGATACAATAACCCATGCATGTATATAAGTATACATTATATCTGTTTTATGAAGGGCACTGTGTTCTTGAAGTATTTCAGCAATGCAGTGAAACTTAACATGTCTAAATAGGATTTCAGAATGAGAAGAGACCTTTGAAAGCTAATAGAGTCTAACACCTTCATTTGACAAATGAGGAAACCAAAATCCTGTTTCAACAATCCGGCTAGCAGCTGCTGTGGGGGTGAAAGCCCAACAACAAGAATGCTACCAGCATGCTGCAAAAGCACAGGTTCTTTTGATCTGCTTAACTAAGGAAAGCCACATTAAGCGGTTGACAAGCTTACTTTAATTCAGCATACAAATATCACTCACTTAGTTCAGGGGAAAAAACCAGCACCCTGAACTTCAGAACAAAATACAAATAAAGTACAAACATCAACAGACAGACCTCGTCTGATTCAAATCCCAATACATAGTTACCAGAGTTTAACAAAGTCCCAGCATCTGGGTTACAATCTGGAGGGCTCCTTAGCTACAGCTGCATCAGCACCATCACGAGTGAGAGCCCTAAACAAATTACAAACAGACAGACCCAATACAATTCATAGTTACCAACATCTAGGTTCAGCCTGGGGGGCTCAGAACAAGGGCTGGCCCAGTGTCACGCACACCACCACTGCTGTGGGTAAGAGCTCCAAAAAATAGAAGCCCAACCCAAGGTTTTATATCTTTTTTAGCGTCAGGGGTGAGTCACACTTGCAACTCACCCACGTGACCTAAAATTGTCACAGAGGTGACTTAAATCCACGTGGTCTAAGAGCCTCTGATGTCCCAAACCTATCACTCAAACTCATTTGTAAACTAGGCCCTCCCCTGAGTTAGCCCCACCTTGGACCCCACCTTAGTTACCAATCCACACCCACATAGGTTTTACACCTAATAGGGGTTTGGGCCTGGGGCTTAGCACCTAATAAGGCTCAATGAAATACACTGAATTACTCAAAGGAAACAAAAAAACTCATCAAGGGCACTTGCTGAACTAAGTGCTAAGAGCCCATTTTGCTTACCAACACAGATCCAGAGAGCTTAAGTGATTTACCTTGAATTACCTATAGAAATTGGCATAGCAAGGGTTCAAATCCATGTCTTCTTGATAGTATTCAATGACGTTGGTTTTAAATAAACTTACCAATTACTCCATTTATTCTAAAGAGGCACCTGAAAACTTCAATGTTTGTGAATGACTTTTCCTTTTGTTTCATCATATACATTGTAAATTCTGAACAAATTTATTTGATTATTCATTTACATTGCTCTATCCCTTAAAATAATGTCATTATACTTTAGGGTCAAATTTAATGAAACATGGTATTACTCAGTATACCTCAAAGCAAAATGATGCAACTTTGCCCCAATATTGTTTCCTCTCTGAGTGTTATTATAAGGGTATAATTTTGCAAGTAATTTTCAATGAAATTATTCAAAGTGTTATTTTATAAATTTTAGATAATGTGGCATAATTTCCATTAAAGTAAATTACCAGGCTAATAATGTTTCTCCAATGTACTATAAATACAGGATAAGAATGACATGAGATTGCATTAATTCTCTGAAAATTGATGCTTGATGTGATGCTGTATAACCTATAGAAGGCTTAGGGTTAGTTTTCCTTTTTTTTCCTTCATAACTCTATAGAAAAACCTGCCTTTGGAGGACTATAGGCTATGAATAATTCTGATTTTCAGATAACCATTTCTAGTTTGGTGAAAGGTGTCCACCTCTATCAACACTCATGAATTATAAATGAATACTGGTATTTCCTTAGATGTAAGTACATAAAAAATTGAATCACTAGGTCATGCCATTTTGGTTTTATAAGTAATTTACCATCACTATTAGTTTTCATTTACTGTGCAATAAAATACTGTTTGCTGGAAAACAGTGACAAGAGTTATAATTTAGAGAGCTAAACTTGTACTCCCAGCCATTACAACTTAAACTCAATCTCTTCCTCTACTGGAGTCATCGCATTTATTGTCTGCCCCACTAATCAATCACACATATCTTGCTTGTGTCTTTGTAATGTCCCACCATTTGACTTTTCATGTATTTACTTGCACCTCCAAACAAGCTATAGGCTCCTTGAAGGTAGGGGTCATGTCTTCTATTTTGATATCACCTGCATCACCTAGCGTATTACCTTGGGCACAGGCAGTGATAAGCAAATATATCTGCTTTCGGGCATATGTTGCAGAACAATCATATCACAGTATTTGGACTTTGTTTATCTTAATGTTTGGGGGAAGAAAACAAACAAGCAAACCAGATTTCTCATTTTTAAAAATAAAAATGTCCAGTTATATCTCACCCCATAACTGAGGCTTTTTTTTCAAGACTTAAGGCTAACCCTTTTATCTTTTAATTCTTCTGCATCTGTTATGTGATTTAAAGAGAAAAAAAAAACAAAATACTTCACATAAAGTATATGTCATAGTCATATGAAAGTGTACATATGAGTGGATGGCTTTTTCTGAATTAAGACTTTTAATAAACACTTGGATTCCTGAGAATGATCTGTACATTTTTGGCAAGCTTGCAGAGACATTTTTAAAATGAATCAAGCTTTTGACTGGTATGTTTTAATTGCTATAATTTGAATAATTAATTCTAAGTTTGTCAAATGAGTTCAAGGTGGTATGTGATTAACCATAGTTAATGAAGTCATTACCTAATTAAATAGCATTTCATGCCCATGACTGATTGTATCCAAATGCTAATCAATTTGATTTAAATTGTTAATATATTTTGAATTTACTATACTTTTGTGGTGTAGCTTCTGTTATGCAAACTACATTGATATTATTCTACTGATAATTGTTTGATTTTGTAGATAATTTTATTCTGAAGCAGTGATAATAGGGAAAACTTGTTTTAAGTAAACTAGAAACTAAATCTGCATAAATTAGTATTGAATATGAAAGTCAATTCCCTTTAAAAATGAAATTCATCCTAGTATCTTATTTACTCACTGTCACTGTCACATTGTGGACTTAAATATGTAATAATAGAAATAATTGCTATCTTACATTTAAATGTAATGCTATATTCTGTGGAGTGTTTTCACATACGTTTTGTCATACTATTGTTAGCAATGATTATCGTTTAATAATCACATAGGATAGCTCACCACAAATGGTAATTAAATCCTATTAGCTACATTAAAATACATTACCAATGTCATCACATGTGCACTCTTTATCTAGACATCAGCACCCCCAGTAACTCAGGCCAGTGAATTAAATAGAAATGAAATATTTTTTTGTAAATTTATGTATTCATAGATTTTGGTCATATTGAAAGTTATGAGCTGAGTTCTACCTGAAGTGTAGTATGGTATAAAAAGTGTTGAAATTGTAATTAGCAGAGTCCTGAGATCAAATTTTACCTTGGAGATTTACTAACTGTAGAGGGACCTTAGATAATTCATTTTACTTCTCAATTTTCTCATTTACAAAATGGGGACAATAATATTATAGTTTCGGTAGTACTTATATGCAGGTTGTTATAAGAATGTATTTATGAAGAATTATATAAACATTGGCCATTACCATTTGTGATGACCATGTTTTCACGTTGTCTTTGCATGTGACAAATGACTCTACTGCTACCCCCAATTACCTTGGTGCAAGTTGCTGGGTTCAAAACATTCCCATGACCTGACATGATCAGCACTCTCATGGTTCATTTGCTTGTATAGGCTTTATTAAAGGGCAGACAGAGACAGAAGATAGCAGTCTCTAGATCAGGGATGGGGAACCTGCAGTCTTTAGCCCACATGTGGCCCTCTAGGTCCTCAAGTGTGGACCTTTGACTGAATCCAAACTTCACAGAACAAAACCCCTTAATAAAAAGATCTGTTCTGTGAAGTTTGGATGCAGTCAAAGGTCCACACTTGCGGACCTAAAGGTCCATATGTGGCCTGGAGGTCACAGGTTCTCCACCCTGATGGTTCAAAGCATCATAGAGACTTCACAGGATTACCTTGTCCTGGTAGATAATGAACTCCAGAAATGGGATATGTTCTCCCAATAGACTTCTATTAAAGCCTGAGGATTTGCTTTCTTTTGCGGGTGGTGGTGGTGGTGATGGTGGTGAGGCACAAAGGGGTAGGGAAGGGAGAGGGAAGTAGCAGTAAATAGGATTTATAAACCAAGGACCACATGTAAAAAAGATATGGACCAAACTCAAGTTGGTGGTATTTACCACGTGGTATTTCCCTTCTGCATGTATTTTTTCCCCAGACTGGATTAAAGTACCAGACATACTTTTATCACACCTTTTTATTTTTATTTTTATTTTTTTTTCTTTTTTTTTCTTTATTTATTTTTAGTTTACCACACACGGTTCTACATAGTTTTGAGTTCCAGTTTTTCTCCCCTCCCTCCCTCCTCCCTCCCCAAGATGGCATGAAGTCTCATATAACTGTCATGTATAACGTCACATTGAATTAATTTATGCTCTAGTCAAGTCGTGGAGAAGAATTTTGACCAATTGAATGAATCATGAGAAAGAAGAAACAGAACCAAAAAAAAAAAAAACAAAAAAAACCCAAAAAACATCCCCAAAAACAAAAACAAAAGAGAAGCAGAAAAGGCGAGCATGTAGTGTGCCTCAGTCTGTATTCAAACTTCGCAGTTCTTTCTCTGAATGAAGATAGCATTCTCCATCATGAGTCCCCTGGAGTTGTCCTTGCCCCTTTAGGTTGCTGAGAGAAGCGCAGTATGTCAGGATTGGTCCTCACGGAATCCACATATCTGTGGCTGTGCACAACGTTCTCCTGGCTCTGCTCCGCTCACTCAGCATTATGTCGTGTAGGTTTTTCCAGGTTGTTATGAAGTCTGCATCATCCCCATTTCTTATGGCACAATAGTATTCCATCACCTTCATATACCACAGCTTGTTCAGCCATTCCCCAATTGATGGGCATCCCTTTGCTTTCCAATTCTTGGCTACCACAAAGAGAGCTGCTATAAATATTCTTGTACATATGGGTCCTTTTCCCGCTTGCGTGATTTCTTTGGGATACAACCCTAGAAGTGGTATTACTGGGTCAAAGGGTATGAACATTTCTATAGCCCTTTGGGCATAGTTCCACACCGCCCTCCAAAATGGCTGGATCAGCTCACAACTCCACCAGCAATGCAACAATGTTCCAATTTCCCCACATCCTTTCCAGCATTTATCATTTTCCTGATTTGTTATTTTAGCCAATCTGACAAGAGAGATGTGGTATCTAAGAGTTGTTTTGATTTGCATTTCTCTAATCAGCAGCGATCCAGAGCATTTTTCCATATGCCTGTAGATAGCTTTAATTTCTTCCTCTGAAAACTGCCTGTTCATATCCTTTGACCATTTCTCAATTGGGGAATGGCTTGTATTCCTATATATTTGGCTTAGCTCCCTGTATATTTTAGAATGAGGCCTTTATCAGAGATACTAGTTGCAAAGATTTTCTCCCAGTTTTCTGCTTCCCTCCTAATTCTTGTTGCATTGGCTTTTTTTGTACAAAAACATTTCAATTTGACATAATCAAAATTATCCATTTTGCATTTTGTAATGCTCTCTATCTCTTGTTGGGTCATGAATTCTTTACTTTTCCACAAATCTGATAAGTAAACTATTCCTTGCTTTCCCAAATTACTTAGAGTATCAACTTTTACTCCTAAATCATGAACCCATTTTGACTTTATTTTGGTATATGGTGTAAGATATTGGTCTATGCCCAGTTTTTGCCCTACCATTTTCCAATTTTCCCAACAGTTTTTGTGAAATAGTGAATTATTAGCCCAGAAACTGGCCTCTTTGGGTTTATCAAAGAGTAGATTGTTAAACTTGTTGATTTCACCTACTTGTGTACCTATCCTATTCCACTGATCCACACCCCTGTTTCTTAACCAGTACCAGGCCGTTTTGATGACTGCTGCTGTGTAGTACAGTTTAATATCTGGTGTGGCTAAACCACCATCTCTAGCATGTCTTTTCATTAATATCCTAGATACTCTAGACCTCTTGTTTTTCCAAATGAATTTTGTTATTATTTTGTCCAGCTCAGTAAAAAAATTTTTTGGTAGTTCGATTGGTATGGCACTGAATAGATAGATTAATTTAGGTAGAATTGTCATTTTTATTATATTAGCTCGGCCTAACCATGAGCAACTGATATTTCTCCATTTATTTAGATCTGATTTTATTCGCGTGAAAAGTGTTTCATAGTTATGTTCATATAGGCCCTGGGTTTGTCTTGGCAAATAGACTCCCAAATATTTTATAATGCCTTCAGTAACTTTGAACGGAATTTCTCTTTCTATCTCTTGCTGTTGGGCTTTGTCAGTAATGTATAGGAATGCTGAGGATTTGTGTGGGTTTATTTTATATCCTGCAACTTTGCTAAAGTTGTTTATTATTTCAAGTAGTTTTTTACTTGATTCTCTAGGATTCTCTAGATAAATCATCATATCATCTGCAAAAAGTGATAATTTAGTTTCTTCTTTTCCTATTCTAATTCCTTCAATTTCTTTTTCTTCTCTTATTGCTACAGCTAATGTTTCTAGAACCAAATTGAATAATAGGGGTGATAATGGACATCCTTGTTTCACCCCTGATCTTATTGGGAATGCATCTAGTTTATCCCCATTACAAATAATGCTTGTTGATGGTTTTAGGTAGATGCTATTTATAATTTTGAGGAAGGTTCCCCTTATTCCTATGCTTTCTAGTGTTTTTAATAGGAATGGGTGTTGTACTTTGTCAAAGGCTTTTTCTGCGTCTATTGAGATGATCATATGGTTTCTGCTAGTTTTGTTGTTGATATGGTCAATTATGCTAATAGTTTTCCTAATATTGAACCAGCCTTGCATTCCTGGAATAAATCCTACCTGGTCATGGTGTATTATTCTTGTAATGAGTTGCTGCAGTCTTTTTGCTAATATTTTATTTAAAATTTTTGCATCAATATTCATTAGAGAAATTGGTCTATAATTTTCTTTCTCTGTTTTAACTCTACCTGGTTTGGGTATTAGTACCATGTTTGTGTCATAAAAAGAATTTGGTAGGACTCCTTCTTCACCTATTTTCCCAAAATAGTCTACAAAATATTGGAATTAGTTGTTCTTTAAATGTTTCATAGAATTCACATGTAAAACCATCTGGCCCTGGAGATTTTTTCCTAGGGAGTTCATTGATGGCATGCTCAATTTCTTTTTCTGATATGGGGTCATTAAGAAATTTCACTTCCTTCTCTGTTAGTCTGGGCAGTTTATGTTTTTGTAGATATTCATCCATATCTCTAAGGTTGTCAAATTTATGGGCATACAGTTGGGCATAATAATTCCTAATTATTGTTTTGATTTCCTCTTCATTAGAGGTGACCTCACCCTTTTCATTTTTGATACTGGTAATTTGATTTTCTTCTTTCTTTTTTTAATCAAATTGGCCAAAGGTTTGTCAATTTTATTGGTTTTTTTCATAAAACCAGCTCTCTGTTTTATTTATTAATTCAATAGTTTTCTTGGTTTCAATTTTATTAGTCTCTCCTTTGATTTTCAGTATTTCTAATTTGGTATTTAATTGGGGGTTTTCAATTTGCTCTTTTTCTAGCTTTTTCAGCTGTCTGCCCAGATCATTGATCTCCTCTTTCCCTATTTTATTCATGTAGGCATTTAGAGATATAAAACTTCCCCTAAGAACTGCTTTTGCTGCATCCCATAAGCTTTGGTATGTTGTTTCATTATTGTCATTCTCTTGAATGAAATTATTAATTGTTTCTCTGATTTGATCTTTGGCCCACTCACTCTTTAGAATTAAATTATTTAGTTTCCACTTAGTTTTTAGCTTATTTTTCCATGGTACTTTATTAAAAATGATTCTTATTGCATCATGATCTGAAAAGGATGCATTGACTACTTCTGCTTTTCTGCACTGGATTGTGAGGTTTTTATGCCCTAGTACATGGTCAATTTTTGAGTATGTGCCATGTACTTTTGAGAAGAAAGTATATTCCTTTTTATCCCTGTTCAGTTTTCTCCAGAGGTCTATCATATGTGCCTTTTCTAAAATTCTGTTTACCTCCTTAACTTTTTTCTTATTTATTTCGAGGTTAGATTTATCAAGTTCAGAAAGGGGGAGGTTGAGGTCTCCCAATATTATAGTTTTGCTGTCTATTTCTTCCTGTAACTCCCTTAACCTCTCCTGTAAGAATTTGTATGCCTTACCACTTGGTGCATATATGTTAAGCAATGATATTGCTTCATTGTTTATGGTGCCTTTTAGCAGGATATAAAGTCCTTCCTTATCTCTTTTAATTAGATCTATCTTTACTTTTGCTTTGTCTGAGATTAGGATTGCTACACCTGCTTTTTTTACTTTAGCTGAGGCACAATATATTTTACTCCAGCCTTTTACCTTAACCCTATGTGTATCCCCCTGTTTCAGATGCGTTTCTTGTAAACAGCATATTGTAGGATTATGGTTTTTAATCCATTCTGCTATCTGCTTCTGTTTTGTGAGAATGTTCATCCCCTGCACTGTTCAGGGTTATGATTTCTATCTGTGTCTTTTTCTCCATCCTAATTCCCCCTGTTTATGCTTTTATTTCTCCCTTTCCCCTTCTCCTCCCCAACAAAGTTTTGCTTTTGACCGCCGCTTTCCTCAGTTAACCCTCCCTCTTTATTCCCCTCCCTTATCTTACCGTTACCCACTTGCTACTTCTCCTCTTCCTTCTGCCCTCCCCCCTCCCTTTTTCCCCCCTTTCCCTCCCACTTCCCGTAGGACAAGTTAGATTTCTAAACTTATCAGAGTATGTTATTCCCTTCTTGAACTAGATCAGATGACAGTAAAGCTCAAATACTGCTCTTCTCCCTCCCTTCTTTCCCTCTACTATAATATGTTTTTTTGCCACTTCCTTTGGTCTAATTTACCCTTTTCTACAACCTCCTTACCACTTCCCTCATAGCCCTCCCTTTATATCTCTTATTTATATTTTATATCTTTACATCAGTTAATTTATACAGGCATTCACAACCTATGTATATCCCTTTCATTTGTCACAATAGTTGTACCATTCACAAGAATGACCTATATATGTATATGTATATATATATATATATATATATATATATATATATATACACATAAAAAACATACATAAGATGATATAATCCCACATAAAGATGTAAACAACCTAAGCTTATTGGTTAATGAAGTTTGTGGGGTTTTTCCCCCTGGTTACCTTTTTATGTCTCTCTTGAGTTTTGTATTTGGAGATCAAATTTTCCATTGAGTTCTGGCCTTTTCATCAGGAAGGTCTGGAATTCCCTTATTTCATTGAATGTCCATCGCCTTGCCTGGAAAATTATGCTTAGTTTTGCTGGGTAGTTGATCCTTGGTTGTAGTTCCCAGCTCCTTTGCCCTTCGGAATATCAGTATTCCAATTTCTCCTGTCTTTTACTGTGGAAGCTGAGAGATCCTGCGTGATCCTGACTGTAGTTCCACGATATTTGAATTGCTTCTTTTTGGCTGCTTGCAGTATTTTCTCCTTGAGTTTATAGCTCTGAAATTTGGCTATAATATTTCTTGGTGTTTTCAGTTTGGGATCTCTTTCAGGGGGTGATCGGTGAATTCTTTCAATGACTATTTTGCCCTCTGGTTCTAGGACCTCTGGGCAGTTGTCTTTGATAATTTCTTCGAAGATATTGTCAAGGCTCCTTTTTTCATCGTGGATTTCTGGTAGACCAATAACTCTCAAATTGTCTCTCCTGGATCTATTTTCCAGGTCAGTTGTTTTGCCAATCAGATATTTCACATTTTTTTCTATTTTTTCATTCTTTACGTTTTGTTTTATTACTTCTTGATGCCTCATAGATTCATTAGCTTCCACTTGCTCAAGTCTAATTTTAAATGAGTTAGTGTTTACATTTTGCTTTTGAGCCTCCATTTTCAATTGGTTGATTTCACCTCTCAGGGTGTCCTTTTCTCTCTCTAGATTCTGAATCTCCGTAGCCATTTCGCCAATCTTATTCTTTAGGGACTTGATTTCATCAGTGGATTTTTTCTCCCTTTTTTCCATTTTTTCCATATTTTCTTTTAGCTCCCTAATTTGGTTTTTAAAATCCTCTTTTAGCTCTTCCAGCAGTGCTTTTTGGGCTGGAGACCAGATCATATTAGCTTTTGAGGTATCTGATGTATCTACCGTGTCATTGCTATCTTCTTCTATGTCGATGTTTTGATCCTGCCTGTCTCCATAAAAAGAATCTATTGTCCTCGGTTTTTTTGTGTTCTTCTTCACATTGGTTTGCCTTTTGCTGGCTTTACAACGAATTTCTATCTGTGAGTCTCAGGGCTTTCTGTCCCAGCTTTCTTATTCTGGGGGTTGTGAGTCTAGAATTATAACCTTCAGTTTCCTGAGGTGTGGGGGAGGGGTCTGGCTCCCTGGCGTCTCACTCCCTATGGGTGCTCTCCAGCACTTGCTTTTCAGCAATGGTCTCAGCTGTTTGTTGTTTGAGCTGATGACTGGCGCTTCCCCTGGGGGAGCAAGGTTACGTCTGGCTCCTGGCTTGGCCCCCTGCCGACTCTTCCCCTCTGGGACTAATGAGCTTCTAGTATTTGTCCTGTGAAGCCCCTCTACTCTCTCCTCTGTTTCAGTTCTCTTTTTTTTTTTTCCCGAGGAATTCTCTGGGTGAGGGGGGGAGGGGTTAGAGCCTTTTACCTGGCCATTGAGTCTTCCGGAAGTTCAAGAAGCCGAGTTCCTGGGTTTTGCAAGCGTCAGGACTGTGTGTTTTCGCGGCTGGTGGCATTGCCCTGCCTCTCGTCGCTCCCAGAGACTGCCGTCCTGTGTTGGGAGGCCTGGGGATCTCTGCCGGTTTCGGGCGCCCAGCTTTCTCCCAGCCCGTCTCCCACGTGGATTTCCCGGCGGCTGCTTCTGCCTTGGTCTGGAGCAGCTCCGCACCGAGCACTCTCCGAGCCTGCAGGTTTGTTCCTCTGGCCTTTCAGACTCTCCCGGCTCGGAAATTTGCCCCACGCAGACTGCTTGCGGTTTCTGACTCTCTCAAATCTGCTCAAATTCACTTTTTTATGGGAATCTGACAGACCTTGTGAGAGAGCTCCGGTAAGACGCTGCCTTCATGTGGCCATCTTGGCTCCGCCCTCCTTATCACACCTTTTAACAAATATTATGATGGAGTATTAAGTCAAGACACCCAGGGGCCCAGTGCCATATCTGCTATCCACTGTGAGTTTAGAAAAATACATACCTTTATTGTGCCTCATTTTTCCTCATACGTAAAAATTAGGTGATTGGACTAGATAAATTATAAGGTTTCTTCTACAATTTTATTATTCTAATTAGCATGTTTGAAAGATAAATCTGTGTTAATTACATACATTGTACATTTAATAACAAGTCATAATTTACATTGAATGAACATTTTTAGAAATGCAAAATGTCATAATTTTAGTTTTAAATGATTATCATTTATAGTGGAACCTTTACACAGTTTGTTTGTCTACATTGTGATAAAATGGTATTTAAGTACAAAGGACATAGAGATACGGATTCTTTTTAAATACTAGAATTTTGGGGGGAGATTCTTGGATATAAAATTATAGCTTGGAAAGAGTAAATGTTAGGAAATCTAGTTCTGTAGGTCCAATTTTCTTTCCAATTATAACTTACTAACCAGTATTTCTGTGCATTCACAGGTGTTTCAAAATAAAAAATGTTTATGAATAGAGCAGGAAAGTTATCACTTTGACATCCTTCATCTACATACCCTGCAATAAACATAAGATTGTTCTTTATCACTCTAACTTTATAGCTGATGTTTTAATTATATTTTGTAATGCCATTTTAAAGACATGCAATTTCTCTAAAAATAAAATGGGAAATGGAGTGATTAGTGAAAGATTAACAGTTTGCCACTTTACTTCCATCACTGATTCACTTATACTGGTTTTGACTCCAGAGACTATAGTGAAACTGTTATGGTAGTAACAAATTAAAGGCAGGTTGGAATGTAGAATATATAAAAATAGAGAAAGGATTTATTTATTTTATTTTTGAAAAAATGGATTGAAGTATATATAACCTGATCTAATGTTATGTGCATAATCACATGTTGTTATGTTATAGTAAAAAAAATTCTTTATGGACATGCATCAAAGAAAAAACCAGACATGAGTGAAATTTCCCACTGTTGGGAATAGTAGACTATATTTTAAATTGAAGAAATATAGACCGATAGTTGAAAAATGTTTTAGGCAGCAGTGTTTAAGACATCATTAGCTTTCCAAAGTTGATACTCTGGCAATGAAATTATTTCTGGATACCTTCAAAAACCAGATTCACATAAGAAGACATTGGTTCATTTAATTAGCAAAAGCATTGGATTCCTACATTGTGCAAAGGATCCTCATCTGTCATAATGGTTTAAAGAATTTAAAAGGAGTAGTCACTGATTTTAAAGAGCTTGTAGTCTAATTAGAGAGATCTGAACTATATACACATCATTATAGCATAAGTTTAAATCAGTACAGTAAGAAAGGTAAAGAGATGTAACTAATTTTAAATAAGAATTGATAGGATGCAGTAACAACTTCTTTTAGTGGGAGAGTAGAGAAAGGCATTAATGAAGAAGTGACATTAAACCCCAAAGAAGAAGACTGGTGTTTAAACTTGTAGATTTATGTACAAGAATAGATTGGGTTGAATCAGGTTTGGGTTACATACTAAGCCTCTTCCTCTGGGGTTCCTCTTCACTTTACTGAGGATCAAAGGAAACTTTGTCAAATGATTTTACCAAGTTCAGTTTCTCTACAAGCCTGCTTCCATGATTTTGAATGTAGGAGGGGAGATATGAAAGCTAGTGGGTATAAGTGGACATGAAAATGGACTGATGAAGGTTAGGCACAATGGACAAATAGTACCCTTGTTGCACTAGTACCTGAGAAAGATATATATATCTGGAGAAGGTGGAATAGATCTTTTATGGAGAATATTTAGAAGAGAATGGATGAGAAAAATACTGGATAATCAGGCATGGATGGAGTTTAATTTGCAATTACAGTGCAACCACACTGAATAGGGAAAATACAAAAGAATAGAATTTTCATCAAAATCAATCTCTACATAAAAGTTAGGGATAAAAAAACTTGACCTTCAACCATTAAATTTTATATAGAAAGTATAGAATATAACACCCAAATATTGAATATGCACACAAAAACCTGTATTAAAATTTAAATGAAATGGGAATTTTTAAATATTTAAAAATGTCAATCCAATGATTGTATCTTGCAACTCCTAAGAAAATGTAGTTATGTATGAATTTAAAAATTGGGCATGAGTAAATTTTCATTATGCTGTTCTTGTTTTTATAAAGGAACTATATCAATATATTTATTTTTAAAAATTTCTCATTTGGGAGAGTGACTGTCTTCCTTCTACTCATGTATTACCAAAACTTAAATAGCGAACTAGCTAAGTATAAAAATAATTTCCAAATATATCACCAGAGAAAAGAGGCCCATGGTGCAAATAAATAATTTAGATCTGAAATCTTTGTTATGGCCTTTTAAATTATGCAAAAAACAAGGTAGGCATATTGAATGGAAACAGAAGTTTTTCTCTGTGATATTTTCTTACTTTTTAAAGACAATCAAAAATAGATGGAATAAAATCTGTAGAATAGAAGTGTCATATTGGCATTTACTTAGTTAGCTTAGTGAATTGGAGAGAATCAATTCAATATATTGTCTAGCACATTGGCCTTTGTTTTGACGTTTTCACATCACAAGTGTCTGTAGTTTCTATGGATGGAAAGAGGAAGTCACCAGTTAATCCTTTCTGCTGTCACCTTTAATATACTCTCCTGTCTAAGGAAAATGTTACTTATAAATATAGCTGCAGACCCTCTCTCATGTGCAGAGCAGCTATTCTGTCTTTGAGAATGTTCTTAACCTGCTTTGGTTAGTGTCCTCATTCCTACCTTACCTCTGCACCTTGGCTGAAGTATAGGTTATGGAGACAAATGACAATTAAAAGAAATCATGGAAGCTCTTGAATGATGACCTAAGAAGTGGGAATGTATTTGATGAGCAATGGTGAGCCATTAGAAATTTTGGAGTAGGGGAGATGATATTGTCACAGTTGATCTTTAGGGAAGATTAGCTTGGCAGCTTTATAAAGAATGAATTGTAGGAGAGAAAGATTTGAGGCTGAAATACCAGTTAATAACCTAATAAGATTAGTCTATTCAAGAGATGAAAAGTCCTAAACTAGGGTAATATCAGAATGAAAAGAGAGAAATGAATGGATGTGAAAAACAGAGTTGATCCTTCTATCTCTTCTCCTACATTCAACGGTATATGTCAACTGTGACAGATTTCAACTCTGAGTGACAGGAAGATAATGATACCATTACCAAAAATAGGGATATTGAAGTGAGGACCAGAGGAAGAAAGTTCTGAGTTACAAGATAAGATTGGGTTAGGCAGAATACTCCAATGGAAATATGTATCAGACAGATAAATTACAAGAGAAATTCTCTCTAAGTAAAATTAAAAAGACCACTAAGAAATTGAAATATATCTGATTTATCCAAGCTATGTATAGTCAGTCTTCAACATTCATGGTTTAACTTTTGTGACTTCAAGCGTTTGAGTGATGTTATTAGCAGCTACATTTTCACTTTCGTGTTGGCAGCTATACACATTTGTGGCTATGTGTAGTAGAGGAAAAAGTCAGAGGTGTGATGCATGCAAGTTTGTGGAGCAGCTGATATCCTACTACTTCATTGATCTTTTTCACTTTACTCTTGTAAAGAGCTCCCCATGCATTCATTACATACTTTTATTATTTGCCTTTAGAACTCAAATTTTGTGTTACAATTATGCCCCCAAAGAGTATCACAAGTCCTTTGGGTTATAAGCCCAAGTATGCAAAGTCAGTGACACAGCTGAGACAATAAAGGCATTAGATAAACTTCATCCCAGAATGTCTGCAGCCTCTGTCAGATTAATTGAGCAGTTGACTAGAGACATCAAGGCTGCTGATCCCCTCATCCATTAGCCTCAAGGTGAAACATGAACTTGCTTCTGCTGTGCTCCCATACTCCAAGACCCTTAATGATCTAAAGTGGTTCATGCAGCAGATGCTTCTGATGGATTATTTCAAGCTGATGCATCCTTTTCATGTTCTCCACCACCATTTACCAGTCATAAAGGAGAGAGTGTTGGAGATGATGTTGAGACTTCTGGAAGAAACAAATAAAGTCCCAGAAACCTCTCCCTTGGATCTCAGATGGTGGCCCAAGTAGAGAGATTTACAACAGTAGAGTATATAGTACAATGCCCTCACACCACCATATGACACAGTGGAAAGTAACATTCAGGTTAAATACTATTTTAGTTTTAAGAATTTTATTTGCTATACAGAATTTATGATAGTATAGATTTATTGTGTCATAAAAGTGAATATTGTCTGAAATTTTTTTAAATTGAGATGTTAACATAAAAGCTCACAGAATCCTAGGAAACTAAAAAATCCTAGTGAAAAAAAAGTTTTTCATGTTACCAATTTTATTTTGTGTGCTGCATTTTATTGGTTTTTTCATGATTGCTGTGTTAGGAAAAATGCATATTATCAGGATTAAGATTTTGTTATAAAGAATTGTATACAGAAACGTGTATTTTCAGCAATCTGTGGTGAAAGATTACATTTTTCCGTGACTACAGGAACATAACTCCTTATTTCCTATAATTTAAATATATTGACATTTGCATTTTTTTTAATTTTTGTGCCATTTTCTAGGAATGTTACTCACATGAAAACTGTGGATTGACTGTATGCCTATATAGTAACCCAGAGGAATCCAGTACATGGGAATTTTCAAATTACCAAAAAGTAATTGTTTGGGGTGTATCATAATGTGATTGGACTCATCTGTGCAAAGGACAGAAATTTTTGAGGGAAGCAAATAGGTGACCATTCTTTAAAATGTACCAATTTTTCTGATAATAGGACTGGATATAGTAACTCAGATGAATTCTCACTCAATCACCAATTATGATAGCTATTTTAAAATCAAAAGATCCAAGTCTGAGTCCTTTGAAAATCAATAATTATATAAATCTAAATAAGTCATTTAACTTTTGATCCTCAGTCTTATTATTTGCAACATGGAGCTAATAATACTTGCAATTCCCCATAGTCATAGTAGAAGAAAAGAAAGCTGTAAAAAAAATAAAAACAAAACAATGTGAATATGAATTGTTATTTGCAATTACTTCAGACTAGGTCATTACATAGCATTTTCAGTCTTGAGTGCCCTCTTTTCTTCTCCCTCTATACTATTTGACTAGGTTATCTCATTAACTATTATGGATTCAATTCTCATCTGTATATTGATTATTCAATTCCCAAGTCAATTTGTCCCAGCCCTAACCCTTCTGATGATCTCCAATGAAACATTTTCCAACTGCCATTAGATATCTCAAAATGGATGATGTCAACATCTTCGATTCAGTATTTCCAAAACTGATCTAATCATTTCTCAAAAAAAGACTCCCCCTTTCCAAAGTCCTCTATTACTGCTGCAAGCACTGCCATCCTTAACTCTTTACTCTTTCACTACCCCTCCCCCTATCCAATCTGTTGCCAAGGCTTATAGATTTCACTTTTGCACTATCTCTGACACTGCCACCACACTGGTGGAGGTCCTCATCTCCTCCTGCCTAGACTATTGTAATAGCCTGATGGTTAGTCTGCAAAAATTACAACTCTCTCTCTACACCAATCCGTCCCCTACTCACATGCCAAAGTGATTTTCCTGAAACTCAAGTACGACCATGTCACCTTCCTGCTCAATAAACTCCTGTGGTTCCCTATCACTTCCAAGATAAAATATAAAATCCTTGGTCTGACATTCAAAACCCTTCGTAATATAGTCCCTAACCACCTACATTTGAACTTTTCTTACACCTTATAGCCTCCCATGTACTCTGATCCAGTGACACTGGTCTCCTTGCTGTTCCACAAACAAGATGCATCGTCTTTTGGTTTCTGGCATTTTCACTGGCTATCTCCCATGCCTAGAATGCTCTCCCTCATCATCTCTTCCTACTGGCTTCCCTGGATTCCTTCAAGTCCCAGCTTAAATGTCACAATTTCTACAGAAAGCCTTTCCAAATCCAACTTATTTCTAATGCTTTCTCTTTGTTTATTATTCCCCATTTATTCTCTATATAGCATTTTTGTACATAGCTGTTTGTTGTTTCTTCTCTGTCTAAAACCAAAGCAAAGTAAAATAAAACAGGATGAGTTTGACCTCTTGGAGTGATCACAAGAATAATAAAATCAAATTTATTTATGAGTGTGTAAAACATTTTCTTGCCTACACACCTGTAAGTTAAGGGAACTATTATCCTCTCTGTAGAGATGAATGAATGAAAATATATTTATCAAGTGCTTTAAATGTGCCAAGCACTGTGCTAAGAACTAGGGATATAAATAGTAAAGCAAAGATTTGCCTACCCTTAAGAAGGTTATATTCCAATAGAGAAAGGCAACAAAAGGGAGATGTAATAATATTGTGGTTTGCAAAGTTACAGTGAGATTGATGGAGTCTTAGGGGTATAGATTGACACACTATGTGCAATAGCAGAATATCAAAGATGAGGACTGCTGCTAGATATTTAAAATGGAAATGAGAACAAATTGCATCTGAATGAATTTCAAATTTGATACATGGATGCATCTTTCTTTTTAATTTGAAAAGAGAAAGATTTCTGTCTGTCTCTTCAACTGCACAAGCTGAGATTAGAAAAAGAAAGTGCTTATAGTATGCTGGTTTCCCTCAGAAGACCCCTCAGGTGTCTCTTTAGCTGGATTCTGGAGAAATCCATCACTTTAGAAGAGTGAAGCATACATCTTGAAATTGAAATATTAATACCTAAATGCATTTAGAACACAAGCCTTTCTAATCACACACTCCACAGGTCTTTAAATAGAACCCATTTACTATGGAATGTATTCTGTAAATAACATCCAACTCTCAATTTCTTACATAATAACCACAGTCATTTTAAGGGAAATTCTAGAAGTAGCATTTGAAGATCTTTAAGAATTTTGGGTGCATTTATTTGTGCCTATGAGAATATATTGCCCTACTCATTTTGTAAAGAGTATAAAATGAATTCTACACATTCTATCCAATTTCATAATATTCCTCATCATATATATCTTTCTCTAGAAAGTGAATTACAAATTACAAAGGAACACACAGGGTTGTTGGGAGCATTGGATGAAACGACATCTGCAATGGAGTATTTGGTAAAGTTAAAAGTTTATGTGAATGTAGCTATTTCTATTATTTGTATGAAAATCAATGATTTGTTAGAACGCATTAATTTATTTTAATTACACTTGCAATTTATAAGCAATAGAAATCCACAGGAGTAAAATAAAATAAAATGAAAGCACCATAAAGGAAGTCCTAAAATGGGTAATATATTATTTGACATTCTTCATCATTAATGTGCAAACTAGTGGCCTGAATCGTAGTGATAAAATCACAAAATTTTAGAGTTGGAAATATCTTGGAGCAATATTTTTTTTAAATTTCTAGGTGATTTTGTTCATTCATATTTTATATAATAATACTAAGAATTTTTGTAGACATCATTGTGGATAATAACACAGAAACTTATCATAAATGTACAATAAAATATTTGTTGATAAAGTCATTTATAATTTTATATTTATAACCCATAAATAAGAATGAGAAAGAATATTAATATGATGGGTTAGTTTGTGTTTTGGACACCAAATTTCTCAAAATATTTTGTTTTTCATATGCCAACTTGCAATTATTTTTCAAACTATAATCAATATTTCTTTTTATAATGGCTTTTCATCCAGCAAGAAATCAGGATGCAAACATCTAGATGTATTCTCTGCTGTTTACCCACTTTTCCCCACGTTAAGAACAGTGAGTTTCTAGACTGGACCTTCAAAAACCATCCTCTCAGTCCCTTTTTGAGGGAGTAAATCCACTTTTGTTGGAACTACATCCTGGGTATGAGCTGTCCTGGTTGGTGTTTGAGGTAAAACTTAGTTAATATGTTTCAAAATCCTTTTAAGAAAAAAAGGGCCTACCCTGGTAGCTGTTGGACCCAGAAAAACAACAACCACAAAAAAACAACAAAAAACCCACTTTGTTATGGAGCCAGAGAATCTAGGTTCAAATCGTACCTTGGATTTTGTGACAGCATTTGTGACCTTGCACAAATTTTTGTGCGTCCATGGTCTTCAATTTTTAAAATTGTAAAATGTGGGAGTTGAGCTAATTGGCAGTCATTTAGATAGATAGATAGATAATAAACACTTCATTTGTACCAGGAACTATGCTAAACATTGGGAAAACCAAATATAAGCAAAAAGAATGATAATCTCTCTATGAGTTTATATTCTACTGGGAGAAGTTAACACATAAAAAGGATTTGAAAGCTAAGAAGGATTGGTCAGTGAATCATGGGTTGGTAGAGATTTGAGGAGAATAGAAATTGGGGAAGAAATAACAATCCAAGGAAGAAACTTTAGTTGCAGGAGGCAACTAGAATAGATATGGAAAGGTGATCTAGAGATTCGTGGGTTGATCCAGGTTTAAGGAGAACATAACTGGTAGGAATCCTTCTTCAAATGGTCAGTCCTCTGAAGTTCCTTCTAGCTTACAATCTATGATTTGATGATCTTTCCTGACAGCCAATTTTTAGCCCTCTCTCCACTCTTCACATCTTGTTCTTACTCTGGGACCAGTAGTTAGACCACTAGTAGCCTTGTTACTGTAAAAGGCATTACATTTGACTCACCAATCACTCCATTCATAATTCCTGTGACTCCAAAATTTCCTTCCCTGGCTACCACTACCCAATATGTGTCATTGAAACCATTCAAAAGAAAACTCCATGAAAGCAGGGGCTATTTTATTTCAATATTTATATTTGTAAAACTTGATGTAATATCTGGACACATAGAAGAAGTGTAATAATTTTAATTTTTCATTCAATCTTTTATTAATCAGAAATGTTTTCATAGATTGGAAAACACTTTAGACCTTTACTGTCATTCCCTAAGAGCATAAAGCCAATCACATAGAATCCAAACTATAAAGCAAATTCATTGAAACTAAACCACAGATTAAAAATAATCAGAAGGAATAGAGAATTGTATGAACAAGTTTATCTTTTGTTTTTGAACTATATATGCAGCAGTAGCCTACACTATAGACCCTATAGGCTGCATCTCTCTCTCTCTCTCTCTCTCTCTCTAAAGGTGACTAAAGGTATTTTTAAAAGAAAAATATTAAAGAGGAATGACAAAAATCTACTGGTTAAGTTGATATACATCTACATATTTCTTTATCTATCTATAGGTACATATATAGATAGGTAGATAGATAGATAGAC
Organism: Trichosurus vulpecula; assembly: GCF_011100635.1. Taxonomy (NCBI): domain Eukaryota; kingdom Metazoa; phylum Chordata; class Mammalia; order Diprotodontia; family Phalangeridae; genus Trichosurus; species Trichosurus vulpecula. The sequence goes on along the minus strand of NC_050578.1, from coordinate 164,224,482 downwards.
AGATTGATTGATAGATAGATGATAGATAGATATCAGGAACTGCTAGCTAGCTAAGAAAACAATTGCTGAGACTTCCTGGAATTTTTATGGTCTGTTCTAAGTGTAATCTTTTTTTAAACATATTTCCACATTAGTCATAATGTAAAGAACAATTAGAAACAATGAGAGAAACCACTAATAAGAAAATAAAGAGAAAATGGTATTCTTAGATCTGCATTTAGACTCCACAATTCTTTCTTTCCATGGAGACACTATTTTCCATCATGAATCTTTTGGAATTGCCTGAGATCCTTGCATTGCTGAGAAGAGCTAATTCTATCAAAGTTAGTCATCACACAATGTGGTTGTTACCATGTACAAAGTTCTCCTGGTTCTGCTCACTTCATTCAGCATCAATTTATGTAAGTCTTTCAAAGTTTTCCTTTAGTCTGCCTGCTCATAATTTCTTATGGAATGGTAGTATTCCATTACATTCATACACCACAACTTGCTCGGCCATTCCCCAATGGATGGGCATCTTCTTAATTTCCAATTCTTGGTTACCACAAAAAGAACTGCTATAAATATGTTTATATATGTGGGTCCTTTTCCCTTTTTTATGATCTCTTTGGGATGGAAACCTAGGAGCGGCATTGCTGGTCAAAGGTTATACACAGTTTTATATCCCTTTGGGCATAGTTCCAAATTGTTCTCTGGAAAGGTTGGATCCATTCACAACTCCACCAATAATGCCTTTAATGTTTCAATTTTCCCACATCTTTTCTAACATTTATCATTTCCCTGTTTTCTCATGTTAACCAATCTGATAGGTGTGATATGGTACCTCAGAGTCATTTAGATTGGCATTTCTCTAATCAATAATGATTTAGAGCATTTTTTCATATGATTATAGATAGCTTTATTTTTGTCATCTGAAAACTGCATGTTCATATCCTTTGACCACTTATCAATTGGAAAATGACATGTATTTCTACAGATTTGATGTAGTTCTCCACATATTTTAGAAATGAGGCCTTTATCAGAGACACTCGTAAAAATTGTTTCCCAGCTTTCTGCTTCCCTTCTAATCTTGGTTGCATTGGCTTTGTTTGTGTAAAAAACTTCTTAAATTTGTGTAATCAAATCATCAATTTTGCATTTAATAATATTTTCTATCTCTTGTTTGGTCATAAATTCTTCCCTCCTCCATATATCTGACAGGTAAAGTATTCCTTGCTCTTCTAATTTGCTTATAGTAGCACCCTTTATGTCTAAACCATTTTGACTTTATCATGGCATATGGTGTAAGATGTTGCAATGTCTATACCTAGTTTCTGTCACACTATTTTCCAGTTTTCCTGACAGTTATTGTCAAATAGTTCTTATCCCACAAACTGGAATCTTTGGGTTTATCAAACAGTAGATTACCGTAGTCATTGATTACTGTTTCTTGTATACGTAGCCTATTCCACTGATCCACCACTCTATTTCTTAGCTGGTACCAAGTAGTTTTGATTCTTGCTGCTTTATAATATAGTTTTAGACCTGGTATAGGTAGGCCACCTTCCCTTGAATTTCTTCTCATTAATTCCCTTGATAATTTGAAACTTTTGTGGTTCCAGGTGAATTTTATTATTTTTTCTAACTCTACAAAGTAACTTTGGTAGTTTGGTTGGTATGGTACTGAATAAATAGATTAATTTAGGAAGAATTGTCATTTTTTTATTATATTAGCTTGTCCTACCCGTGCAAAATTGATATTTTCCCCAATTATTTAGATCTGACTTTATTTGTATGCAAAGTGTTTTGTAATTGTGGTCATATAGTTCCTGAGGTTGTCTTGACAAGTAGGCTCCCAAATATTTTAAATTGTCTACAGTTATTTTAAATGGAATTTCTCATTCTGTCTCTTGCTGTTGTACTGTTTTAGTAATATACAGAAATGCTAATGATTTATGTAGATTTATTTTATATCCTGCAGTTTTGCTAAAAATTATTCACTATTTCAAGAGGTTTTTCGGTTGATTCACTAGGATTCTCTAAGTATACCATCATATCATCTGCAAAGAGTAATAGCTCTGTTTCTTCATGGCCTATTCTAATTCCTTCAATTTCTTTTTCTTCTCTTATTGCTAAAGCTAACATTTAAAGTACAATATTGAATAACAGTTATGGTAATGGGTATCCTACTTTCATCCCTGATCTTATTGAGAATGCATCTAGCTTATCTCTATTACATAATGCTTGCTGACAATTTTCGATAGATGCTACTTATCATTTTTAGGAAAACTATATTTATTCCTATGCTCCCTAGTGTTTTTTAATAGGAATGGGTGTTGTATTTTATTAAAAGCTTTTTCTGCCTCTATTGAGATAGTCATAGGATTTTTGTTAAATTGTTATTGATATAATCAATTATACTGATAGTTTTTCTAATATTGAACCAGCACTGCATTCTTGGTATAAATCTGACCTGGTCACAGTGTATTATCCTCAAGATAAGTTGCTCTAATATCTTTGCTAATATTCTCTTTAAAATTTTTGCATCTATATTCATTGGGGAAATTGGTTTATAATTTTCTTTCTCTGGTTTATAATTTTTCTTTCTATAATTTTGGCTCTTCCTGGTTTAGGTATCAGCACCATATTTGTTTCATTAAAAAAATGTCAAGCCTCTTTCTTTGCCTATTTTTTCCAAACAGTTTATATAGTATTGAAGTTATTTTTTTTAATATTTGGTAGGATTTGCTTGTAAATCTGTCTGTCCCCAGAAATTTTTCTTTAGTGAGTTCATTGATGGCTTGTGCAGTTTCTTTTTATGAAATCAGATTATTTAAGAATTTAATTTCCCCTTCTGTTAATATGGGCAACTTGTATTTTTGTAAATATTCATCTGTTTCACTAATATTGCCAGATTTTTGGCATATACTTGGACAAAATAGCTCCTAATTATTGTTTTAATCTCTACTTCATTGATGGTGAATTCACTCTTTTCATTTTTGATATTGATAATTTGGTTTTCTTCTTTCTTTAATTTTTAATTAATTTTTATTTTATTTTAAGTAAATTAACCAAAGATTTATTTATTTTATTTTTTCATAAAACCAGCTTGTAGTTTTATTAGTTCAATAGTTTTCTTACTTTCAATTTTAGTAATCTCTCCTTTGATTTGCAGAATTTCTAATTTGCTATTAACTGGAGGTTTTAATTCATTCTTTTTCTAGCTTTTGTACTTGCATGCCCAATTCATTAATCTCTTCTTTCTGTTTTGTTCATGTAAACATTCAGAGATATAAAATTTCCACTAAGACTTGCTTTGGCTGCATCTCATAAGATTTGGCATGTTGTTTCATTATTGTCATTCTCTTAGATGAAGTAATTGATTTTTTCTGTGATTTGTTGTTTGACCCACTCATTCTTTAGGATTAAATTACTTAGTTTCCAATTAACATTTAGTCTATCTTTGCATGGCTCTTTATTACATATAATTGTTATTGCATCATGATCTGAAGAGTATGCATTGACTATTTCTACTTTTCTGCACTGGGTTTTGAGGTTTTCATGCCCTAGTACATGGTCAATTTTTGTGTAGGTACCATGTACCATGGAGAAAAAGGTATATTCCTTTCTGTCCCCATTCAATTTTCTCCAGAGATCTACCATATTTAAGTTTTCTAAAATTGTATTCAAGCTCTTAACTTCTTTCTTGTTTATTTTGTGGTTAGATTTATCTGTTCTGAGAGGGGGAGGTTGAAATCACCTACTACTATAGTTTTGCTGTATATTTCTTCTTGTAACTCACTTAACTTCTCCTCTAAGAATTTAGATGCTATACCATTTGGTGCATATATGTTTAGTAATGATATTACTTCATTGCATATAGTATCTTTTACCAAGATGTAGTTTCCTTCATTATCCCTTATAATCAGATCTATTTTTGCTTTTTTCTTTCTCCGAGATCAGAATTGCAGCCCCCAGATTTTTTTCACTTCTGTTGAATCATAATGTATTCTGCTCCAGATTTTTATCTTTGCTCTGTGTGTATCTCTCTGCTACAAATGTGTTTCTTGTGAAAAACATATTGTGGGATTATGGTTTTTAATCCACTTTGCAATCCACTTCCATTTTATGGGAGAGTTCATCCCGTTCACATTCCCATTCATAGTTATGATTACTAACTGTGTCTTTCTCTCCATCTTATTCCTGCCACCCCATCATTTATGCTTTTCTCTCTCCTTTCCCCATTTCCATCTCTACTAATTTTTTGTTTCTGACCACTGCCTCCCTCAATCTATTCTCCATTCTATCAGCCCTCCCTCCCTTTTCTTTCCCCTTTCCCCTATTACTTCTTTCCACCCTTATCCTCTCCATTCTATCCACCCCTGACCCCTTATTTCCCCTTTCCCTTGCTACTTCCTATAGGGTAAGATAGATTTCTGTACCTAAGTATTATGTTATTCCCTCTTTGAACCAAATCTGATGAGAGTATGAGTCAAACCATGTTTGCCTCCCTCCCTTATTTCCCTCTGCAGTAATAGGTGTTTTTAACCTATTTGTGTGATGTAATTTATCTTTTTCTGCCTCCTCCTTTCCTCTTCTCCCAGTACAATCCCCCTTGCCCCCCTTAATTTTTTATCATCAAATCAAAGTCAAGTTTTATGCACACCTTCTTTCATGTATACCTCTTCTAAATGTCATAATAAACATAGAGGATATTTTTGGGGGGTGGAGCCAAGATGGCAGCTGGAAAGCAGGGACCTGCCTAAAGCTCTCCCCCAGGACCCTCCAAACACCTATAAAAATGTCTCTGAGGAAATTCTAGAACTGCAGAACCAACGAAATAGCAGAGGAAGCAGGGCTCCAGCCCAGGACAGCCTGGATGGTCACTGGGTAAGGTCTATTGCACAGAGCTGGGAGCAGAGCAGAGCCCAGCATGGGCCGCACCAGGACCAACCAGCCTGGGAGCCAGGTGGAACAGGCCCTAACACCCTGAATCAGTGAGATGTGGCAGTTACCAGACTTCTCAACCCACAAACACCAAAGACAACAGAGAAGGTTAGTGGGAAAGGCTGCTGGGACAGAGTGAAAGGAGTTCACAGTTTGGCCACCACCCTGGGGGCAACAGAGGTGGTGCACCTCTGAGGAGAGAACTACAGTTGCAGGTACTTCTGGCCCCAGACCCACCTGGCGGGAGAAATTAAGTGGCAGATCAGAGCAAGAGTGCAGACTCTGCTTAAGATCTGAGTCACGGTCCAGGTTGGCAGTTCTTGGGGGAGGAGGAGCGCTGGTGTGACAGAGCTTGCTGTGTAGAAATAGCTCTGAAAACAACAGCACAGCCCCTCAAGCTTGGGACAAAGTACTCTCTATTTTACAAGCAGTCATACCCCAAAGAAAAACTCAAGGGTCAAGTAGTTGGCTGGGAACAAGACCAGGCAGTGAAAACAGACTCAGATTCAGATCAGACTATAATTTTTCCTTGGTGACAAAGAAGACCAAAACATACAGCCAGAGGATGTCAACAAAGTCAAAGAGCCTACACCAAAAGACTTCAAGAAAAACATGACCTGGTCTCAGGCCATGGAAGAGCTCAAAAACCATTTGGAAAAACAAGTTAGAGAAGTAGAGGAAAAATTGGGAAGAGAAATGAGAGTGCTACGAGAAAACCATGAAAAACAAGTCAATGACTTGCTAAAGGAGACCCCAAAAAATACTGAAGAAAATAACACCGTAAAAAATAGATTAACTCAAATGGCAAAAGAGCTCCAAAAAGCCAATGAGGAGAAGAATGCCTTGAAAGGCAGAATTAGCCAAATGGAAAAGGAGGTCCAAAAGACCACTGAAGAAAATACTACTTTAAAAATTAGACTGGAGCAAATGGAAGCTAGTGACTTGATGAGAAATCAAGACATTATAAAACAGAACCAAAGGAATGAAAAAATGGAAGACAATGTGAACTATATCATTGGTTTATTGACCTGGAGAATAGATCCAGGAGAGATAATTTAAAAATTATTGGACTACCTGAAAGCCATGATCAAAAAAAGAGCCTAGATATATTTAAAGAATTTATCAAGGAGAACTGCACTGATATTCTAGAGCCAGAGAGCAAAATAGAAATTAAAAGAATCCACCAATCACCTCATGAAAAAATCCCAAAAGGAAAACTCCTAGGAATATTGTCGCTAAATTCCAGAGCTCCCAGATCAAGGGGAAAATACTGTAAGCAACCAGAAAGAAACAATTTGAGTATTGTGGAAACATAATCAGAATAATACAAGATTTAGCAGCTTCTACATTAAGGGATCCAAGGGCTTGGAATATGATATTCCAGAGGTCAATGGAGCTAGGATTTAAATCAAGAATCACCTACCCAGAAAACTGAATATCCTGCTCCAAGCCAAAATATGTATTTTCAATAAAATAGAGGACTTTCAAGCTTTATCAGTGAAAAGACCAGATGGGAGTAGAAAATTTGACTTTCAAACACAAGAATTAAGAGAAGCACGAAAAGGTAAACAAGAAAGAGAAATCATAAGGGACTTACTAAATTTGAACTGTTTTGTTTACATTCCTACATGGAAAGATAATGTATATAATTCATGAGACCTCAGCATTAGGGTAGCTGAAGGGAATACATATATATATACACACACATATATGTACATGTATATATATGGCTATATATATATATATATATGTATATATATATATATATATATAGCAGAGGGCACAGGGTGAGTTGAATATTAAGGAATGATACAAAAAATTAAATTAAGGGATGAGAGGGGATTGTATTGAGACAGGTAGAAAGGGAGAGATAGAATGGAGTGAATTATCTCACATAAAAGTAGCAATAAAAAGCAGTTCTGTAGGAAGGGAAGAGAGGGCAGGTGAGGAGGAATAAGTGAATCTTGCTCTCATTGGATTTGACCTGAGGAGGGAATAACATACTCACTCAGTTGGGTATCTTACCTGACAGGAAAGAAGGAGGAAGGAGATAAAAAGGGGGGCAATAGAAGGGAGGGGAGATTGGGGGACGAGGTAATCAAAAGCAAACACTTTTGAACAGGGACAGGGCTAAGGAATAAAACTGAATAAAGGGGGATAGGATAGGAAGGAGCAAAATACAGGTACTCTTTCACAACATGAGTATTGTGGAAGGGTTTTGCATAATGATACACATGTGGCGTATGTTGAATTGCTTTCCTTCTTAGGGAGGGTGGGTGGGAAGGGAAGAGGGGAGAGAATTTGGAACTCAAAGTTTTAAAAGCAGATGTTCAAAAAAAAGTTTTTGCATGCAACTAGGAAATAAGATACACACACAATGGAGCATAGAAATCTATCTTGCCCTACAAGAAAGTAAAGGAAAAGGGGATTGGAGGGAGTGGGGTGACAGAAGGGAGGGCTGATTGGGGAACTGGGCAATCAGGATATATCCCATCTTGGAGTGGAGGGGAGGGTAGAAATGGGAAGAAAATTTGTAATTCAAACTCTTGTGAAAATCAATGCTGAAAAATAAAAATATTAAATAAATCAATTAAAAAAACAAAAAGATATAGTTCTTAAGAGTTACAAGCATCATCTTCCCCTCTAAGGATGTCAACAGTTTAACTTATTGAATAATACATATTTTTCCTTCCTGTTTAACTTTTTATGATTCCCTTGTGTCTTTTAAATATTTGAAGATTAAATTTTCTGTTTAGCTCTGTTTTTTTTTTCATCAGAATACTTTGGTCATCCCCTATTTCATTGAATGTCCATTGCTTCCCCTGAAAGATTATGCTTAATTTTGTTGGATAGTTTATTCTTGGTTGGAATCCAAGATTTTTGCCTTCAGGAATATCAATTTCTAAGCCCTACAATCCTTTAATATAAAAACTACCAGATGCTGCGTAATCCTGACTGTGTTCCCAAGATATTTAATTTGTTTCTTTCTAGCTGCTTGAAATATTTTCTCTGTGACCTGATAATTCTGCAATTCAGCTACAGTATTCCTTGGAGTTTTCATTTTGGGATCTCTTTTGGGTGATGATTGGTGTACTCTTTAAATGGCAATTTTACCCTCTAATTCTAGGACCTCAGGACAATTTTCCTTGATAATTTCTTAAAAGATTCTTTCAAGACTCTTTTTTTGATAATGGCTTTCAGGTAGACCAATAATTCTCAGATTATCTCTCCTGGGTTTATTTTCTATGTCAGCTATTTCTCTAACAAGATATTTTACATTTTCTTCTATTTTTTTCATTCTTTTGATTTTGTTTGACTAATTCTTGATGTATCATACAGCCATTAGCTTCCACTTCCCCAATTCTAATTTTTAAGGAATTGTTGTCTTCAGTTATTTTTTGTCCTTCCTCTTCTGAGCTATTGACTTTCTCTTGCATTCCTTTCATTTTTCCCCATTTTTTCTTTTATCTCTCTTATTTGACTTTTAAAATCCCCCTTGAGCTCTTCTTCTTGGAAGGCTCTTTGGGCTTGAGACCAATTCATATTCTTCTTTGAGGTTTCGGATATACATATATTAACAATATTCTCTGCTTCTGAGTTTGTTTTGATCTTCCCTTTTACCCCAGTAATTTTCAATGGTCAATGTTCATTTTGCTTCTTGTTCAATTTGTTTGCCTATTTCCTGGCTTTTAAAGTTGAGCTCTCCTCTGTTTCATTAAATATCCACTTTACCCCTGGAAGAATTATACTGGGTAGGTTATTCTTAATTGTAATCCCAGGTCTTTTGCCTTTCAGAATATCATATTCTAAACTCTCTGCTCTTTTAATGTGGTACCTACTAAATCTTTTGTAATCTTTACTGTGGCATCTTGGGATTTGAATGGTTGAGGGTTTTTTTGTTTGTTTTGTTTTGTTTTGTTTTTGACCTGGGAGCTCTGGACTTTGGCTACTATATTCCTGTGATTTTTGATTTTGGGATCTTTTTCAGGTGGTAATCAGTGAATTCTTTCATCTTTACCCTTTATCTCTAGAATAGTAGGGTAATTTGACTTGATAATTCCTTGAAATTATTTCTAGGCCTTTCCTTGCTCATGGCATTCAGGTAGTCCAATAAATCTTAAATTATCTCTCCTTATTCCATTTACAGGTCATTTTTTCCCAACAAAATATTTTATATTTTCTTCTTTTTTTCATTTTTTTTACTTTGTTTTGCTTTTCCTTGATTTCTTATATATCCATTAGCTTCTGCTTTTCCAGTTATAATTTTCAGATAATTATTTTCTTCAGTGAGCTTTTGTATCTCTTTACATTTGGCTAATTCTGCTTTTTCTTCAGTATTTTTGTGCCTCTTTTAACAAGCTATTATCCTTTCATATTTTCTTCCCTCAATCTCATTTCTTTATCTAATTTTTGCTTAACACTATTATTCAATTTGAAAATCATTTTTATCTCTTTCAGGAATTCTTGTTAGGCTTGTTTCCAATTCCCATTTTATTTTGAGGATTTGCTTGGAGATGATTTGACATCTTTGTCTTCATCTCAGTTTCTGTCTTGGTCTTCTGTGTCCCCATAATAGCGTTATATGGTCAAGTTCATGTTTTGTTTCTTACTTTTATCAGCCTATTTCTTCACTCTAAACTTTATGTTACAGTTGGGCTCTGCTTCCAAAGTGTCGGAGGGGTTGAACAGTCTCCCACCCTTTTGGGGCTTTTGGTACTTCTCTTTTCAAAGCTAGTTCTAGGGGTTTGGAAGTTTTCAGTGCTTCCAAGGTAGTAAGATCAGGGGAGAGGTTTGATAATTGCTCTTTTGTCTTTCCACTGTTCCACACTTAGGTAGGGACCCTGGTCTCTTGGAATTATAATTGATACTGCTCCTCAATATTCTCTCTCCCTTGGAACCACAAATGATATTGCTCTTCAGGGCCCCTGTTCCCTTGAACCTGGAAGCAATACTGCTCCTCTAGAATTCCTGCTCCATTAGAATCATAAGTAATATTGTTCCTCAGGGTCCTTGATTCCTCATGAGTAAAAGTGATATTCCTTCTCGGAGGCCCTGCTTCCTTTTGAACAAAACTTCTCCTCTTCTCTCTTGAAATATGATGCACAAATAATTATGAGCCACGGAGTTGCCAAACAGCATCCAATCTTGTGTCCAGTGCTAGGACAATGATCTCTATAATCCCTTTCTGACCAGATGCCATGTTCCCATACTATCTCTAATTTGAAAGGTTCCACCACTGGTGTCACAATCACATGGCTCCTGGGTCAACTTGCATTGTTGTGCCACAGATATCTCCTTCTAAGTTGTCTTGATTTAGAAAATGTCTGACCAGATATATTATTATTATATTATAATATTAATATTAATATTGATATTAATATTGTTATAGTATGTTATGTTGTGTTACATTGTGTTGTGTTGTGTTATGTTATGTTATGTTGTGTTACATTATGTTATGTTATGTTAGATATATTATGTTATATTATATTGTTATGTTATGTTGTTATGTTATGTTATATCATATCATGTTATATCATATTATGCTATATGATATGATATGATATTATTGTATTCTATTATTATACCATATATTTATTGTCTCTGCCACTCTAGAATTTAAGTTGGAGCATTATTTTTCAATTGTCTGGAGGGGAATATTCAGAGAGTTCAGCTGAATTCTTCCTCTCTTCTGCCATCTTGGTTTCATTCCTGGAAGTCTGCACCTGTAATCTTTAATACAGAAAAGTTTAGCTGCTATCAAAATAGATGAAAAGCAGGTCAGCATGTCCCTCTGATATAAAAGTGGTGTATAGAATAACAGAATTAGAAACTAAGTGAAGAATACCAATTTAACTCTAATTAAGGATAACATGTAATATACTAGATATCATTTTTACAGTGTAGTAGGGATACTTTATTACTATATCCAGTATTTTTTTCATAAGAGGAAAAAATTAATACTTGAAAAGAAAAATTTCTAATCATTGATGAATAGCAAACATAATTATTCTTGTTATTGAAGGTAGTAGCCCCCGTAGCCACATGAAATTAACCAATATCCTGTTTTTCTCATTCGGACATTTAATCTGGAGTGTTACCATAGCTGCCCCCTTAGAAGTCATATCTATACTACAAAAAATTCTTGGAGCAGCTTCATAGGATCATAGAATTACAGAGGCAGCTAGGTGGCATAGTGTGTAGAACATTAAGCAAGCCAGTTAACATATATCTGCCTCATTTTCCTCAATCATAAAATGAGAAGAATAAATAGTATTTACCTCTCAGGATTTTGTAAGGATCAAATGTGGTAATATGTATGCTTTGAAAAACCTAGATGTACTGTATCAGTGCTGATGCTGTTGTTGCTGCTACAGCTGGTGGTGGTGGTCATGGTCATGGTGATGATGGTGATCATTATAATAATAATTAATTTAGAAGGCATAATTCTCAAACTTGAAAATAATATAACTCTGGAAAAGCATTCAGTAGGTTATTGAGAGAAGTAAGATATGAATGATCTAGACAAGAGTGTTGAGCTACAGCCAGTAAAACAAAAAAAAATAGAAATCAATATTTTAACATAATCAATACATTAAGGAAGCATCCTTAAAGACCATTTATTAAAATGCCTTGATTTTATGCATGGAGAAGCAATGAAATAGAGAATTTCAATGTATAGTCTGTCTATGTCACATAGGTAATTTAATGTAAGATCCAGTACTTGAACCAAGACTGGTACTTTTCTCCAAAGGTACCAATGATCTCTTAATTGCCAAATCAATTTTTTTCTCGATGATCTTTGGTGAGTTCTCTGCAGCATTCAGCACTGTTGACTGTTCTCTCCTCTTAGATATTATCTTGTCTCTGTGTTTTTGTGACATTATTCTCTATCAGTTTTCCTTTTTCTTGTCAAAATGTTCCTTCACAGTCTACTTTGTTGGATCATTATTCATTTGGATGTTAGGTTGGATCATTACATCTGTTAAATCTTGGTGCACTCCAAGGTTCTGTAGTGGTCCCTCTTTTCTCCCTATATTTCCTCTAATGTAGAAGCTGCTAAATCTTGTGTGATCCTTACTGCAACTGCATGATATTTAAACTATTTCTTCCTGGCTGCTTGCAATATTTTCTGCTTGACTTGGGAGCTCTTGGATTTAGGTATAACATTCCTGGGGGTTTTCATTTTGGGATCTTTTTCAGGAGATGATCAGTGATTTTTTTCAATTTCTATTTTTACCCCTTGTCTAAGATATGAGGACAATTTTCCTTGATGATTTCTTGAAATATGATGTCTAATCTTTTTTTTTTTAAATCATGCCTTTCAAGCTAGATCTGTTTTCCAGGTCAGTTTTTTTTTCCAATAGGATATTTCACATTTTCTTCTATTATTTCACTCAATTTTCTTTGATTGTTTCTTGATGTCTCATGAAGTCATTTTTTTTCTTTTTTCCCAATTCCAATTTTTAAAGAATTATTTTCTTCAGTGAGCTCCTGTATCTCTTTTTCCATTGGGCTAATTCTGCTTTTTAAGGAATTTTTCTCTTCAGTGGATTTTTTTTGCCTCTTTCAACATTTGGCCTATTCTGTTTTTTAAGGTGTTATTTTCTTCAGTATTGTGTGTGTGTGTGTGTGTGTGTGTGTGTGTGTGTGTGTGTGTGTGTTTCATTTAACAAGCTTTCTTGGATTATTTTTCTTTATTTCCCCTATGTTTCCTCTTCCTCTCTTATTTGATTTTTAAAACACTTTTTGAGCTCTTCCAGGGTCTGAGACCAATTTACCCTTTTCTTTGAGGCTTTGCATGTAACTGCTTTAATCTCATATATTTCTAAGTTTGTGTTTTGATCTTCTTTTTTTTTTAATTTCTTTATTTATTTTTAGTTTACCACACACGGTTCTACATAGTTTTGAGTTCCAGTTTTTCTCCCCTCCCTCCACCCTCCCTCTCCAACATGGCATGGAATCTCATATAACTGTCATGTATAACTTCGCATTGAATTAATTTATGCACTAGTCAAGTTGTGGAGAAGAATTTTGACCAATGGAATGAATCATGAGAAAGAAGAATCAGAACCAAAAAAAAAACCCCAAAAACAAAAACAAAAGAGAAGCAAAAAAGGCGAGCATGTAGTGCGCCTCGATCCGTATTCAAACTTCACAGTTCTTTCTCTGGATGAAGATAGCATTCTCCATCGTGAGTCCCCTGGAGTTGTCCTTGCTCCTTAGGTTGCTGAGAAAAGCACAGTATGTCAGGTTTGGTCCTCACGGGATCCATATATCTGTGGCTGTGCACAACGTTCTCCTGGCTCTGCTCCGCTCACTCAGCATTATGTCCTGTAGGTTTTTCCAGGTTGTTACGAAGTCTGCCTCATCCCCATTTCTTATAGCACAATAGTATTCCATCACCTTCATATACCACAGCTTGTTCAGCCATTCCCCAATTGATGGCCATCCCTTTGATTTCCAATTCTTGGCTACCACAAAAAGAGCTGCTATAAATATCCTTATACATATGGGTCCTTTTCCCGCTTGTGTGATTTCTTTGGGATACAACCTTAGAAGTGGTATTGCTGGGTCAAAGGGTATGAACATATCTACAGCCCTTTGGGCATAGTTCCAAATTGCTCTCCAAAATGGCTGGATCAGCTCACAACTCCACCAGCAATGTAACAATGTTCCAATTTCCCCACATCCTTTCCAGCATTTATCATTTTCCTGTTTTGTTATTTTAGCCAATCTGACAAGAGAGATGTGGTATCTAAGAGTTGTTTTGATTTGCATTTCTCTAATCAGTAGTAATCCATAGCATTTTTTCATATGCCTATAGATAGCTTTAATTTCTTCCTCTGAAAACTGCCTGTTCATATCCTTTGACCATTTCTTAATTGGGGAATGGCTTGTATTCCTATATAGTTGGCCCAGTTCCCTGTATATTTTAGAGATGAGGCCTTTATCAGAGATACTAGTTGCAAAGATTTTCTCCCAATTTTCTGCTTCCCTCCTAATTCTTGTTGCATTGGCTTTTTTTGTACAAAAACATTTCAATTTGACATAATCAAAATTATCCATTTTGCATTTTGTAATGCTCTCTATCTCTTATTGGGTCATGAATTCTTTATTTTTCCATAAGTCTGATAAGTAAACTATTCCTTGCTTTCCCAAATTACTTAGAGTATCAGCTTTTACTCCTAAATCATGAACCCATTTTGACTTTATTTTGGTATATGGTGTAAGATATTGGTCTATGCCCAGTTTTTGCCCTACCATTTTCCAATTTTCCCAACAGTTTTTGTGAAATAGTGAATTATTAGCCCAGAAACTGGCCTCTTTGGGTTTATCAAAGACTAGATTGCTAAACTTGTTGATTTCTCCTACTTGTGTACCTATCCTATTCCACTGATCCACATCCCTGTTTCTTAACCAGTACCAGGCAGTTTTGATGACTGCTGCTGTGTAGTACAGTTTAATATCAGGTGTGGCTAAGCCACCTTCTCTAGCATGCCTTTTCATTAATATCCTAGATACTCTAGACCTCTTGTTTTTCCAAATGAATTTTGTTATTATTTTGTCCAGCTCAGTAAAATAATTTTTTGGTAGTTCAATTGGTATGGCACTAAATAGATTAATTTAGGTAAAATTGTCATTTTTGTTATATTAGCTCGGCCTAACCATGAGCAATTGATATTTTTTCCATTTATTTAGATCTGACTTTATTCGCGTGAAAAGTGTTTCATAGTTATGTTCATATAGGCCCTGGGTTTGTCTTGGCAAATAGACTCCCAAATATTTTATAGTGCCTTCAGTAACTTTGAATGGAATTTCTCTTTCTATCTCTTGCTGTTGGGCTTTGTCAGTAATATATAGGAATGCTGAGGATTTATGTGGGTTTATTTTATATCCTGCAACTTTGCTAAAGTTGTTTATTATTTCAAGTAGTTTTTTACTTGATTCTCTAGGATTCTTCAGATAAATCATCATATCATCTGCAAAAAGTGATAATTTAGTTTCTTCTTTTCCTATTCTAATTCCTTCAATTTCTTTTTCTTCTCTTATTGCTACAGCTAATGTTTCTAGTACCAAATTGAATAATAGGGGTGATAATGGACATCCTTGTTTCACCCCTGATCTTATTGAGAATGCATCTAGTTTATCCCCATTATAAATAATGCTTGTCGATGGTTTTAGGTAGATGGCATTTATAATTTTGAGGAAGGTTCCATTTATTCCTATGCTTTCTAGTGTTTTTAATAGGAATGGGTGTTGTACTTTGTCAAAGGATTTTTCTGCGTCTATTGAGATGATCATATGGTTTCTGCTAGTTTTGTTGTTGATATGGTCAATTATGCTAGTAGTTTTCCTAATATTGAACCAGCCTTGCATTCCTGGAATAAATCCTACCTGGTCATAGTGTATTATTCTCGTAATGAGTTGCTGCAATCTTTTTGCTAATATTTTGTTTAAAATTTTTGCATCAATATTCATTAGAGAAATTGGTCTATAATTTTCTTTCTCTGTTTTAACTCTACCTGGTTTGGGTATTAGTACCATGTTTGTGTCATAAAAAGAATTTGGTAGGACTCCTTCTTCACCTATTTTCCCAAATAGTCTACAAAGTATTGGAATTAGTTGTTCTTTAAATGTTTCATAAAATTCACATGTAAAACCATCTGGCCCTTGAGATTTTTTCCTAGGGAGTTCATTGATGGCATGCTCAATTTCTTTTTCTGATATGGGGTTATGAAGAAATTTCCTTCTTTCTCTGTTAGCCTAGGCAGTTTATGTTTTTGTAGATATTCATCCATATCTCTAAGGTTGTCAAATTTATGGGCATACAGTTGGGCATAATAATTCCTAATTATTGTTTTGATTTCCTCTTCATTAGAGGTGACCTCATCTTTTTCATTTTTGATACTGGTAATTTGATTTTCTTCTTTCTTTTTTTTAATCAAATTGGCCAAAGGTTTATCAATTTTATTGGTTTTTTCATAAAACCAGCTCTTTGTTTTATTTATTAATTCAATAGTTTTCTTGGTTTCAATTTTATTAATCTCTCCTTTGATTTTCAGTATTTCTAATTTGGTATTTAATTGGGGGTTTTCAATTTGCTCTTTTTCTAGCTTTCTCAGCTGTATGCCCAGATCATTGATCTCCTCTTTCCCTATTTTATTCATGTAGGCATTTAGAGATATAAAACTTCCCCTAAGAACTGCTTTTGCTGCATCCCATAAGTTTTGGTATGTTGTTTCATTATTGTCATTCTCTTGAATGAAATTATTAATTGTTTCTCTGATTTGTTCTTTGTCCCACTCAGTCTTTAGAATTAAATTATTTAGTTTCCAATTAGTTTTTAGCTTATTTTTCCATGGTACTTTATTGAAAATGATTCTTATTGCATCATGATCTGAAAAGGATGCATTGACTACTTCTGCTTTTCTGCACTGGATTGTGAGGTTTTTATGCCCTAGTACATGGTCAATTTTTGAGTATGTGCCATGTACTTTTGAGAAGAAAGTATATTCCTTTTTATCCCCATTCAGTTTTCTCCAGAGGTCTATCATTTCTGCCTTTTCTAAAATTCTGTTTACTTCCTTAACTTTTTGCTTATTTATTTTAAGGTTAGATTTATCAAGTTCAGAAAGGGGGAGGTTGAGGTCTCCCAATATTATAGTTTTGCTGTCTATTTCTTCCTGTAACTCCCTTAACCTCTGCTGTAAGAATTTGTGTGCCTTACCACTTGGTGCATATATGTTAAGCAATGAAATTTCTTTATTGTTTAAGGTGCCTTTTAGCAGGATATAATGTCCTTCCTTATCTCTTTTAATTAAATCTATCTTTACTTTTGCTTTGTCTGAGATTAGAATTGCTACACCTGCTTTTTTTACTTTAGCTGAGGCACAATATATTTTACTCCAGCCTTTTACCTTTACTCTATGTATATCCCCCTGTTTCAAATGCGTTTCTTGTAAACAGCACACTGTAGGATTATGGTTTTTCATCCATTCTGCTATCTGCTTCTGTTTTGTGAGAATGTTCATCCCCTGCACGTTCAGGGTTATGATTTCTATCTGTGTCTTTTTCTCCATCCTAATTCCCCCTGTTTATGCTTTTATTTCTCCCTTTCCCCTTCTCCTCCTCAACAAAGTTTTGCTTTTGACCGCCGCTTTCCTCAGTTAACCCTCCCTCTTTATTCCCCTCCCTTATCTTACCATTACCCACTAGCTACTTCTCCTCTCCCTTCTGACCACCCCCCCTCCCTTTTTCCCCCTTTGCCCTCCCACTTCCCGTAGGACGAGTTAGATTTCTAAACTTATCAGAGTATGTTATTCCCTTCTTGAACTAGATCAGATGACAGTAAAGCTCAAATTCTGCTCTTCTCCCTCCCTTCTTTCCCTCTACTATAATATGTTTTTGTGCCACTTCATTTGGTGAAATTTACCCTTTTCTACTACCTCCTTACCGCTTATCTCATAGCCCTCCCTTTATATCTCTTACTTATGTTTTTTATCTTTACATCAGTTAATTTATACAGGCATTCACAACCTATATATATCCCTTTCATTTGTCATAATAGGTGTACCATTCACAGGAATGACTTATATATGTATTTATATATATATATATATATATATATATATATATATATATATATATATATAAATACATATATATACACACACACACACACATATATATATATACATACACACACACACACACACACATATATATATATATATATATATATATATATATATATATATATATATATATAAAACATACACAAGATAATATAATCCCACATACAGATGTAAACATCCTGCCCTTATTGGTTAATAAGGTTTGTGGGGTTTTTCCCCCTGGTTACCTTTTTATGTCTCTCTTGAGTTTTGTATTTGGAGATCAAATTTTCCATTGAGTTCTGGCCTTTTCATCAGGAAGGTCTGGAGTTCCCTTATTTCATTGAATGTCCATCACCTTGCCTGGAAAATTATGCTTAGTTTTGCTGGGTAGTTGATCCTTGGTTGTAGTCCCAGCTCCTTTGCCCTTCGGAATATCATATTCCAATTTCTCCTGTCTTTTAATGTGGAAGCTGAGAGATCCTGCGTGATCCTGACTGTAGTTCCACGATATTTGAATTGCTTCTTTTTGGCTGCTTGCAGTATTTTCTCCTTGAGTTTATAGCTCTGAAATTTGGCTATAATATTTCTTGGTGTTTTCCGTTTGGGATCTCTTTCAGGGGGTGATCGGTGAATTCTTTCAATGACTATTTTGCCCTCTGGTTCTAGGACCTCTGGGCAGTTGTCTTTGATAATTTCTTCGAAAATACTGTCAAGGCTCTTTTTTTCATCATGGATTTCCGGTAGACCAATAACTCTCAAATTGTCTCTCCTGGATCTATTTTCCAGGTCAGTTGTTTTGCCAATCAGATATTTCACATTTTTTTCTATTTTTTCATTCTTTACGTTTTGTGTTATTACTTCTTGGTGCCTCATAGATTCATTAGCTTCCACTTGCTCAAGTCTAATTTTTAATGAGTTAGTGTTTACATTTTGCTTTTGAGTCTCCTTTTCCAATTGGTTGATTTTGCCTCTCAGGGTGTCCTTTTCTCTCTCTAGATTCTGAATCTCCGTAGCCATTTCGCCAATCTTATTCTTTAGGGACTTGATTTCATCAGTGGATTTTTTCTCCCTTTTTTCCATTTTTTCCATATTTTCTTTTAGCTCCCTAATTTGGTTTTTAAAATCCTCCTTTAGCTCTTCCAGCAGTACTTTTTGGGCCGGACATCAGTTCATATTACCTTTTGAGGTATCTGATGTATCTATAGTATCATTACTTTCCTCTTGCATATTTGTATTTTGGTCCTGCCTGTCTCCATAAAAAGAATCTATTGTCCTCGGTTTTTTTGTGTTCTTCTTCATGTTAGTTTGCCTTTTGCTGGCTTTACAACAAATATCTATCGGTGGGCCTCAGGGCTTTCTGTCCCAGCTTTCCTATTCTGGGGGTTGTGAGTCTAGAATTATAACCTTCAGTTTCCTGAGGTGTGGGGAGGGGTCTGGCTCCCTGGTGTCTCACTCCCTATGGGTGCTCTCCAGCACTTGCTTTTCAGCAATGGTCTCAGCTGTTTGTTGTTTGAGCTGATGTCTGGCACTTCCGCTGGGGGAGCAAGGTTACGTCTGGGTTGCTGGCGTTGACCCCTGCAGACTCTGCCCCTATGGGACTAATGAACTTCTGCTATTTAACCACTGAAGCCTCACTTCTTTCTGCTCAGTTCCAGAGTTCTTTTTTTTTTCCCCCAAGGGATTCTCTGGGTGGGGAGGGGAGGGATTAGAGCTATTTACCTGGACATTAAGAACTCCTGGGAGTTCAGGAAGCGGCGTTCAATATGTTTGGGCTGCAAACTTCTGGAGACGGTGTGTCATGGGTGGCGTTGCGCTGCCTCTCGTGGCTTCCACAGACTGCCCTCCTGTGTTGGGAGTCCTGGGGATCTCTGCTGGTTTCGGGTGCCCAGCTTTCTCCCAGCCCGTCTCCCATGTGGATTTCCCAGCCAGCCGCTTCCGTCTTGGTCTGGAGCAGCTCCGCAGCCGAGCACTCTGCGAGCCTACAGGTTTGTGCCTCCGGCCTTTCAGACTCTCCCGGCTCGGAAATTTGCCCCACGCAGACTGCTCGCGGTTTCTGACTCTCTCAAATCTGCTCAAATTCACTTTTTTATAGGAATCTGACAGACCTTATGAGAGAGCTCCGGTAAGACGCTGGCTTCATAACTTTCTGTGGTCAGTTTGTCTTTTTAATTTTTACTCATTTTCCAGACTTTTTCTTGACTTCTGTAGGCTGAGACCTCTAGAAGCCACTCCCACCAATTCAGTTGCTTCAAAGGATTTGCTGCTGGCTTGGACCAGTTCAGGGGCCTTGCTTCTGACTTGCTATAGGTAGCCTGCACTGCACTACATTGTCACCCCAAGGAGACAGACTTTTGCTATGACCTTCTCGGTTGTCTTGGGCTGGAAAATTGCTTCACCCTCTTCTTTGGTTGGTTCTGCCACTCTAGAATTCATTTGGAGGTATTGTTTCAATGTTCTTTTGAAAGGAATTTTAGAGAGCTTAGGCAGTTCCCTGTCTTTACTCTACCTTCTTGGGTCCACCCCCTCCATATACTTTTCACTCCATGACTTCATCAGCATCCGTAGATTCAGTTGTCATCTCTAAGCAGATGACTCCCAGATCTGTATAATAGCCAGTCTGCAAGTATTTTTTAAGAATGCGATCTGTCGATTGCAAATGTATAACCTATGTCAAATTGCTTGCTGTCCTGGGGAGAGGGGAGGGAAGGGAGAGAGGAGGAAAAAATGGAATTAATTTTGAAAACTATCTTTATATCTAATTGGGGGAAAATGAAATACTGTTAAGAAAAAAAGAAGAATGAAATATATTCTAGGAGCTGTGTAGAGTTGTGGGGATACAACGAAATGTAAAAAAGCAGTCTCTGTTCTTCAGGAGCTCAATTCTAAGCCCTTTTCTTTCTCCTGAGCTCCAATTTTATGTCATGAATACTCTGTTTGACATTTAAAACCAGATATTTCTTTGGCATCTAAAATGCAAAGTCCAAAATAGAAATCACTCTCTTCTCCCTGAATCCCCATTTCTGATGAGGGAATCACCATCCTTTAGGTGATGAAGGTTGCTGTCAGGATAAATCCTGTCATTTTTGAGGGTCCTTCAAAATACCATGAAAATATATAGTGCCATCCTGTGATTGAGACATTTCACAAATGTAAATATGTTTTGAAACTTTCTGAACAAGTATAGCTTCCTCTTAGACCTGTATGGTCTCTAATATATTATTAGTTTTGTTTTCCAATTATGGAGCTGTGTAGAGACCACATGGACTGTCTTCTTTTTTGAAGATGCCTGCTGTATCTGGAAAATTCTTTAGCAAAGTCAGTGCTTTAACTTTCAAATTTAGGAAGTATTGAATATGGGGTTACCCACAGAGCATCTCTCAAATCTAGTGCCATAAATTCTCCTTTCTCCACAGAAATTTAAATTCTGGATTCATGTTGAGTAGGAAGGTATCAGGAAATTAAAATTCTCCCTCCTCCATACAGATGATTGGAGTTTAGAAATAGTACCCTAAAATAGCCCCTCTCAGTTTTTTTGCAAGCAAATACTCCCCACTGCCATTAGCCTATGGTGCAAGTTGCTTTTACTACTCTTAATAGTAGGGAAATCCTGTTTTCTATCTATCTTGCTTCACTGTCAAGATGGTTCAAGGGGTAAAATGGTATTGAGGCTGCAAGAGCTCAGAGTTAAAATTAAATCTACACATCTAAAGCACAAATCTAGACTATTATCAGTTACCTCAACTCTCTTGGTCATAATATTTTTGCAAACTTTCTCAGTCTAATTAAATAATTGCTGGGACAGATACTTTTGCTAGAAGCTTTTTGCTTGAAAGCTTTTTTTCAAGGAAAGACTGGAATCTGATCCAAAGGGGGAACAACAAGCAAGAAAGGATAGTTAGACAATATAATTTAATTTGATTCAACAAGCATTTATTGTTGTTCGTTCTTTGTTTCCTTGAAGAAGACCAATGACATCATGGGGTGATGTCTTAACTCACACGTGAACTGGATTTAAGTAAGGCAGAGTTGCATAAAGTTGTCAGCTTCACTCTCTCTTCCAGAGTCACTGAAATCCAGTGGCAAGAGAATTCAGCATGATTGGAAATAGTCTAGGATACAGTGGATATTCTTGTGTTCTTTGACATCTGACCAGACTCTCAAGTGCTCAGCTGCCTTCATTGCCATCAGAACAAATTGTACTTGTCCACTCCTTCTGCCAAGAGAAATATTCACCTGCTTGGAATAGATGTCCTCCTAACTCACCAATTAATCTGAGGCCTGTCATTTACTCTTAACATGGTTTAGCCCACCTGCCAGATCATTTTACTGAGGTGTAGCTGCTGTGCATGCTATAGCTTCATAGAACCACAGATGATGGTTGGATGAAGGTGTACATCAAAGTAGATGAGCAGCCCTGAAAAGGGATCAGCAAGCCCTCACACCAGAGGTTCTACTCCTCCCTGAACCACATACACCCCAACAAGCATTTATTAAGTACCTACTGTATTGTAGGCACAAGGAAGAAGAAAATCTGCCTTCAGAGACCTTAATTCTTCTTGAAATTGAAATTGTAAATTCAGATATCTGGAGCAATACAGGAACACACAGAAGAAATGTTAAACAGATACTGGAGTTTCAGTTGTGCCACCAGATTTGTCTCCTTTTGAATATCACTCTGCACTTTAAACTCGAGGGTAAGTATTGTCTAGTTTGTATATTTCACAGCACTTAGCATAGAATGCTGTACCTAGAAATGCCAGTCCAACCCAATGAGTTTTGATTGTCTAGTATTTATGAGAAACCATGTTAGATGCTGTGTATTAAAAGACAAAATAACAACAACCAAAAACCCCAACAATTCTTTATTCTTGAGGAGCTTACAAACTATTGTAAACAGGCAAGAGAATATACATAATAATTTGGGAAAGAGGACTGAAAGCTAAGGCAGGAGTGGAAAAACTGTGGCCTCAAGGCCACATGTGGCCCTCTAGGTTCTCAAGCACTGTCCTTTGACCAAATCCAAACTTGATAGACAAATTTTTGCGAAGTTTGGATTCTGTCAAAGAGCTGCACTTGAGGACCCAGAGGGCCACATGTGGTCTTGAGGCCACAAGTTTCCCACCCCGAGATAAGGCAGTCAAGAAAGGCTCATCATCTGAATCTTGAAAGAAGATAAAGATTGACCCAATAAGTACTTGTTAAATGAATGAATTGATGAATCAGTGATAAATTAATCAATGTATATACATGAAAGTTCACTAAGCAACCTTACATATAAAGTTGAGAATCTATTTAATGTGATCAAGGAAATTACAATTGCTTCACAGGGAGATCCATATGCGCAGGGTCACAAGTTAATGGCACAATATCAGTTAAAAATGAGCATGTCAGTATATGATGAAAAAAGGAGAAAAGAGAGGCCAATTGAAAAACTGTGCTAGTACTGGTTTAGTACATTAAGCTTTTTGTCTCGCAATTCTGTAACATTCAATAATATTTCATAGTTATATAGAAATAATTTTCAAACCTGGGAAATGAATTTTCATTTTGCATGTGTAGACTTACATTTCTCTCAGTTCCAAGCACTCTTAGCTTAAAAGGTGTATGAAAATTATTTGGAAATCAAAATGACACTTTTGTAGGCAAGAAATACTTTTTCTGACACCTACAGAAGTCCAACTGTATTTTCTCTTTACATTTAATGGAATATATGTGGCAAAAATATTAATAGAATAATATTTGTCTGATGACACTCTCTGGTCATATTGTAAGTCATATCTATTATCCCCTTTTTTGGGAAGGCTTGATAGTTCCTGGCTCCCTTGTGATTTCATAGTAAGGTGGGAAGTAAACAACTTCTTACTCATCTTCTTTATACTTTATTACAAGCCTTTCTCTCATCCTTCTCTTCTTTCCTCCTAGAATTTATTTACCCTCAGTGCCTACTACTGATTCTGACTAAAGTGGATCTCAGGGGAATTTCTTCCTCAACTCTGAAATCACAGAAAGCTCCTGCTCTGCTGTCATTCCCAGTTATCTTACAGGTCAATTTCCCCTTTCTGTCACTGTATTCTATATCCTTCAAAATATTCTATTGCCAGACAAATCTAGGATGAGACCAGCACAATTTGTACTGAATATAATTCAATCATAGTAGGGGCAGGGGCAATTAGTCTTATAACTAATGAGAACAACACATTGTTTTCATCTAACACAGGTACCTGAAGTTTTCTGCCTTCTCTCAAGACTATCTTATTCTTACTCCTCACTGGTCCCTTCTCTACTTCTATAATATACTTAAGAGCAGATATCCTCCATTGTTAGAAATATTATTTTCACATTTTTGAAATTTATGTAAGTCCTATGTGTTTCATTGATTTTTTTCCAATGGTCATGGAAGATTAAAAGATTAAGGAAACATGTTTTCCAGTTTCAATGTCCAAGCATATAATGCATGGCTCAAAACTTATTTACATAAAGCTCCTTCTTATGGGTGGAGATTGATTGTTCGGTGTTCCACACCTATGTGAGGAGCCATGTTGGCAAGAACTTGGGAAAATAGAGATGCTGGTCTTCTCACTTCTAGCTTCAAGAGAGAAAACTTGTTCCAATTTCTCTTCAGGGAGAGTTCCCTGAAGGGGGAGAAAAATTACAGGAAGAAGCCAAGAGGTAGAGGAGCTGGCACCTCTATCATGTGCATATCGCTGGCTTGTTACATTAGAGATTTGGGGTAATTTCCCTTTAGGTAAGATCTGGAATACTCTCTCTTGGTTGAACTTAAGATATATTACTGTCAGTGGAAGAGCTCATTCACTCTATGCATTATCTGGTATATAATCTCAGTTGTATATCTTCTCTGATTTCTGGCTGCTATTGGCTTGGATAAATGGGTTTATATGCTCTTTGCTATGTGTGTTCATCATAGAACTGATATTTGGTGGGAAGAGTTGAGCTTTGAATATATAGTTTGGGATACTGCTTCCTTATTAAAGAATAATAATCATGAGTTTAGCTTGAACCTAGGAATTATTTCCTCTAACTGTGTTTAGGGGGGCATATATGTATATGTATGTACATATATATGAATATATAAATATGTATTATATGGATAGATGCAAATATACATATACACATGTTATGTTTATGTAAGTGTATGTATGCACACTTATGTCCAATATGTTTGTATATGCTATATGTATACACAGTATATGTGTATATCCCCCTAAATATTATTACTCTAGGGGAAATAATCTCTGGGTTTAATTTGAGCTTCTCATATGCTATCTTTTAATGGGGAAGAAGTACCCCAAACTGTATATCCAAACTTTGACTCCCTTCCTACCAGATATCAATTTCACAATGAACACACAAATCCAGACAGCACATAAACCCATTTAACAAACCAGATCATTTGGCAACCAGAAATCAGAGAAGATACACAGATAATATTATACAACAATACAGAAAGTGAATAAGCTCTAATTGGGAGTGTGATATCTCAGGCTTAGTTAAGAGAAATATAGATTTTTCTCTATAAAGAGACTGTCTGTCTGTCTTTCTGTCTATAATAATAGTTTTTCTCTTTGAAGAGATTAAGCCTTCACTGTCATCTCCTGTTTCCCCTTCTAGAAGAAATAAATCTCCTTTTGAGAGGGATGTTTGGAGGAGATAAATACTGATATTTCCCTATGGGCAAGCAGGTACTGGGACCAGCTCTAACTGGCTTGCTAAGGCCAACTTTTAAATTTTCATTTGTAGTATTTACATACCATAGAATTCTGCAGTCATGAGAAATCAGACCTTAATTTATTGTTTTATTCATTGTATAGACTTTATAAAGTTTTAATTATGCAATTAAACTTAAAAGTATATATGCACATGTACCTTTTTTTAAGAGTCCATTTTCTAAACATTTACCAACCTACCCCTGTATTGCCTTATAAACAATTCTTTAGCTCAGTATTAGTTTAGTAGAAGGCTCAGGGAATGAAGTTACCAAAAGACTGGAAACCTAGTGAGGCTAATGTGGCTAACACTAACAACATAACTGAAATTAATAGAGACATTTAAGGTTTGAAATGTGCTTCACATCCATTATCTCATTTCAACCTCAGCACACCCAGGCCTATGAACCATATCTAGACAGATACATGTGGATACCCATAAATTACATCGGAGATATACAGCACACCCCATACATACCATTCTCTCTCTCCCTTGATCCCTTTTTCTGTCTCTCAACTCTCCTGCAATGCATCTTTTTGACCTTTTAAATTGGTTTTCTATCACAACAAGCCCTCTTATTCCATAGCTCTCAACAGACAATAGTCATCTCTCTATCAGGATGAGTCATACATTGAAGTAGGCTTTCTGTGTAGGGAAAAAAAAAACTGTCTCTGCCTTTTGAGACTCATATACCTAGTTGTGAATAAAGACCTTGCATAGCATTAATAATAGAAAATTCTGTGGCCCTAAGTGGAGAGTAGTATGCTATGTCCTGATCATCTGGTTCACTTAGCCATCTCCCTAACAATCCTTCAAGTCCATTCTTTCCCCAGAACTCTTGCCCTTTCACCTGAGTTTTTATTACTAGAGATTAATAATCCTCATTTGTGGATAAAGGACACGCTGAATATTGATGGACGTAGTCCTATTTGTTGAAGTAATTCCACTACTTCATTCTTTAATAAAAATGGAAAGGAAAGCCTTTGGAGGATCAATTTCTCAGTTTTCAGAACTGAAAATGACTGGAGATATTTTAGTAGGACTTGACTTATTTCCTTTTCACATTTCATTTTATTGAAAATCCAAAGAAACTGGAGGTTTTTATTCTTTTGTGGTATTCTATGATAAAAAGGGTGACTAGCAATGTCCTTTAGTAAGAATCATTAAATGACTATTTCTGATTTATTCAGGAATGGATTCTAACAAGGGACTGGCACATGGACAGAGTGTCTCTGATAGCTAATACACATTTGGAATAGTCTGGATAGCCTATCACCTGATGAACAGCTGCCTCTTTGACTGCTATTGTAGAACTAGAACCAGTTACAAAATGTTTACACATGTTTATACATCTGAAATCTCTACAAGATACTTCCACTGCATTTCAGCACAACTCTCTCTGAAACAGGCTCCTCAGCCTCTTCCCTATAGGAAGAATCATCAGAGGTTCTTCACACATGTTCCATTTACCTATTTTAATACAGTCATAGATTTTCTGCTGGAAGTGTACTTAGAGAGCATAAAGGTAAACCACCTTACTTTACTGACAAGGAAATGAGTACACAGAGAGGTTATATGATTTGCCTAGGGTCATAGAGATAATAAATGTCAAAAGTGGGCAAAATTTGAACTCAGGTCCTATGACTTCAAATATAGAACTCTTTAAACTGCATTTAAATCTTCTACTTTGTCTTCTTTCATATTTTTTTTTCACCACAGAGGATTCACATAAATTACAAGTATCTTTCCCCCACATTCTCTTGATGTAGTGGAGATTCACATTATCCAAGGATTACCCCTTTTGGGTGCCATGTGACTAGCTTACGTCTCTTTATAGGCTAGTTTAGTGATGTCTTTGCACTTTTCCTCATATATAAGTCCTTTTTAATTTGTTACAGCCTGTTGACACCCTGCCACATTTCTCTATTGGCCATTGAGTGATCCCCAACTTTAATTCTTTGATCTTGTAATGTTCTAGGCCTTATGATCATATGGTAACTTGGATAGACCCCCTGCAGAAAACTTATGGACAGAGGATAAGTATTGTGAAGGATGGACAAGCATGGGGAGGCTGCAGTCAGTAACTGTTCCACTGGAACTATTGGAGTTAGACTCTCTTTGGTTAGAATTCATTGTTTTTCATTTCTTAACCTATGTACTCACTAGTCTTATTTTTCCTCATTCCATTTCTTATCTCCATGTCTTTGTTCTAGGCTATTCCCTATGACTGGAGTAGATTCCTTCCTTACCTCTGCCTCTTTGAATCCCTAATTTCCTTTAAAACTTAACTCAGATAACCTTGTTCTAAATAAAGTCATTCCTGGTCTTCCACAAAATTACCCAGATTTATTTTGTGTCCTTCCTTGACTATTATTTTATATTTATGAAAACCAAATATACAGAAAATAAACTACTTTTTTTGGAGTATCTCAAGTAGGTCATTCCTTTTCTAACTTTTTCTAAAGCAGTTTTACATCTTGTCATTGTAGTTCTTTTTTTGAATTTAAAAAGAATTCCATTCCCATTTAATTTGCATATTTAAAATTTTCCATGCTAGAAACAGAACTTTGAAGCTACCTTACAAAGGCATATCACTAAAATAATCTATATCTAAACTGGGAACCGAAATTGGAATGTCCTTGCTAGGTGGTCAAGCATAAAGTAAAGCATGTTTATTTACTCAATATAAATGTGACATAGGACACTTCAGGAATAGAAGGAAATAAATTTCAATGCCTGTTTTAAAAGTGCATTATGTTTTGTTTAAGTGTGTCTGTATGAATTCAGATTGGATTTAGGTTGGAATTTGTGTAAGCTAAAGAGAAGCTACAAGTGTTAATAAGATCAATTAAATGCAGATCTAATTAATGCGCAGGAGGTATAAAGGGAGGTTCAAGGTCTCCTCAAATAGAGAAGGCTATCTACATCTTAAAAGTTAGATGATTTAAATAGAGAGTATGATGTTTCTTTTATTTTTGCCACTTGACTTATTAATGTTGACTCTCCTTGGGATTTGACCAATTTGTTTCCTTTCCTTTGGCTCTATTACACTAATGTTAATTTGATTCTTCAAATGACCAGGAGACAATGAGAGTAATTGTTTGTCTGGACCTTATTCTGGCCAGTGAGATGAAATTGTTGTTAGAATTAATGAGGACCTTGAAGTGACAGCTCCCTCTTATAGCATCCCTAATAGTTGAGAACAATCTGAAATGTACCTCAGGTTTGGGGGAAGAAGATTTTAAAGACTTCATAAAAAGGCAGGGCAGAATGTCATGGATTAAAAATCTTCAACTCTACTATTTACTAGATGTATGACCTTGGTCAAGTTACTTGAACTGTCCCAGACTCATTATGCTCATCTGTAAAATTAATAGCACTTTTCTTCCAAGGTGGGTGAGTATAACACTATATAAGAATCATGTATTATTGCCATGATTATATATATATATATATATATATATATATATATATATATATATATATATATATATATATATATATATACACATATGTGTGTATTACTATTTTTACAAAGAAAGTTAGCCTTGGAGTTATCCTTGGGTAGGATGCCTTTGGAATGAAATTCTCTTAAAAAGATATTTTGATGAGCAAAAGAGACCTTTTTAAAAAGAGATTAATGATAATACACAAAGAATGGACAAATTTTGAATTTAAAAAAAATTGTAGAGAATATGGAAGCAAGGGTTAGTCACATAGAATGAAATTTTTAAAAGACACACCAAAGTAGTATAAAAAAGTGGATGTGCTGGGGTGTGACGAGGTATAAAAAAAGGCTTAAGACCTTTCCTCCCTTATTTTTTCCCACGGGGTAGTACTATTATGTCAAAGTTGCACATAGGCTCCTTGGGAAGTAGTCAATCCTGCCTCATTGAAGGCTTCCAATAAATGCTGAGGCCATTTGTCAGGAATGGTGAAGTTCAAATTCTCATTCATGTACAGATTGAACTGAAAAAGACACTGAGGGTCCTCTCAGTGCTGAATTTCTATTGTTCTCTCATAGTTTCCTTGCAGAGAGATTTCTGTTCTCACAGGATCATGAAGGCAAGCCATTGTTTCTCCAGACAAAAATGGAGAAATGCTGAGACACACAAGCTCACACATCCATATATGATAGGGTGTATGTGTGCGTGTGTGTGGGTGTGTAGGTGTGTGTTGTGTGAATAACCCAAATGTTGTCGGGGAGTGTCCCTTGAGTTTTTTTTTCCTTTATTTTTCTCATTCTTCATTTTTAGGAGGCAATCTATAGCAATAGGTGGCACCATAGTCTTTACTAGGTTTCTGGAGAATTAACCTGTGAGCTGAACAAAAGAAAATCCACATCTGCAAATAGGAGGCCACCTACAATGCATCATTGGTTAGGTCAATGAGCAATTCCTGCCTTCAAACTGACTTCCTACCTAGCAATTACATGGATAAAATCAGTAACAGCAATATCTCCCTCATATTGTTCCTTACATTTACAAAGGTCTTTGTTCTCCACCACCCCATGAGGGTTAATGTTACAATTATTACCACCATTTTACAAACAAAGACCTGAAGATTCAGAGGGATGATTTGCCCAGAGGCCCATGGTAAGAGCAGTGAACATAAGAAATGAGATGACCCAATGTTTCTTGACTCCCAGTTGATTGTACTACGTAATGCTGGATGGGGTTTCTGGTAGCATCAAGCTTCTGAAGTTGAGTCCGAAGATCAGAGATGATTTGAGGAGCATAAAATGCTAGATTGTGGAGGGAGCATGGAAGTCATCTGGTACACTCCTACATTTTATAGATGAAGAAACTGAGGCTTTAAAAGGCTAAATAACTTGTTCAATATCACAGAGTTAGCTTCACTTTAGTAGAATACACCATTGTTGTTGTTGGTTTGGTGTTATTGTCGTCCTTTACTCCAGACATGTCATTTTCAACTTTATACAGGATACACAGATACAGAGACAGATTCAAGAATTATATAAACATTTTTATAATGCTACTTATTCTACCTACATTTTAGAACTAGAAAAGTGACAAGATTTGAAAAGCACTTATTGAGGCTATGACCTACTCCTGTCATTTTGACACTGTACTAGGAAATTCACTAAACTGTATATTACTTTGGCCTGAAAATATCACAATTGGACATAGAACCTAAGGGAGGATAAAGACAGAGAGAAATACCCTGTATACGTAAGCATATTTATTGCTGGATTTTTTTGCAGTAGCAAGGGACTAGAAGTAGATTTCACATCCAGGAATTAGACAGTGGTTGTTCAAATTGTGGTATAATAATGTAATGGAATATTAAGAACAGTTCAAGAGGCCAATGAGGTTGTGCTGGCAGTAGACCACCAGAAGTGAAGTCACAATACCCTGACATTAAATCCTGCCTCAGATTCTTGTGGTGTAAGACCAGCCACTGACTCCTTCTCAGCATCAGTTTCCTCACATGTTAAAGGATAATATTGGACTTGAGGAATTCCAACGTCCTTTCCAGCCCTAAATCTAAAAACAGCAAATACAAAGTATTCATGGAGACCACAAAGGACTTTATAGAAATGATGCAGTCAAGTGAGCATAACCAGAAGAACAGTTTCATCCAATGACCAAGATAACTTAAAAGAGGGTCATAGTGGAAGACATAGAAAATATGGTCCCTGTAATGGTGAATCTGGACTTCACTCAACTATTGCTGAAGGTTGTCTTTTACTCTCAGTAGAAAGATAGATAATAGGTGTGGAATGAGGCACAGGCTTGCAGACCCAGCCTATGTTTTTGTTTGTTTTGTTTTGGTCTTTTTTAGATGGAGGATACTACTAGCAGTAAATAGAATGATTCATTGGGAAGTGATAGCAGTGTGTGTGTGTGTGCGTGTGTGTGTGTGTGTGTGTGTGTGTGTGTGTGCATGTGCACACAAGCTAAAAACAAATACATGTGTTTGTACAGGAACTATGATTTCTCTGGTACAGGGAAATCCTAAATGAGGAAATGCCATCTACTAATGCATATTAGAGCCTGCTCTCTACCTTCTTACAGAATTACCTCAGGATCCGGAGAATTAAGTTACTCATTCAGGGTCAAATAGATGGTATATGTAAGAAGCAAGAGTTGAACCCTGGTCTTCCTCCTCCTACTTCATTGCTACACTGTACTGCCTCTCATATATAGAAGTATATGCTTAAAGAAAAATGGCAATTTTCTTCACTGTTGCAGGCATTTTTACTTTGCAGAAGCATATACAGCATATGCTTGGGCTGTAGTAACATGTGACATTATTTGTCCAGGGTTAACTAATTCTGTTTATGAGACTACTTTATATTTATACCAGCATGGCATAAATGGAGGAAATCAAACATTTATAGATGTACAATGGCACTTAGAGAGCATTCTTTCCAACCTCAATGTACCACCAAATTTATCTTTATAACTACTCCATGAAGTAGATTTATTCAAACTTCTGTAAGAAAGAGATGAAGATGCAACCAGAGCAATAGAGTCAGTGGAAGGTGGTATATTTGGTCTGGGAAGATTATGGCAGGTGAATTGGAGGGTAAGGCATAGTGCATGAATGCATATGAAAGAAGGAGGGGTTTGATGGAGGAGGAGAACATTGTGAAGTGCTTAGAGCTGGCCCTGAATGAAAGCCCTTTTATACGACTCCATGTCATACTGTGATATTCATGTTATGAGCTATAGGCCTTTTCCAAATGGGACCAGCCTGTAAATCATTATATTACTACTGCTGCAATCTCACAGCTTCTTTCACTGAACCCCAGAGTTGGCGATGGTTTATCTTTGCCCTTTACAGAATATTGTTAATGGGGTCAATTCTTCATGCCAGTCAGTAGTTTTTACCTTTTTAAAGGGTGTCAATCCATTCAAGTTTTATGCCCATGAATGGCTGCACAAATTTATAGCTATCTTTTCCTCTCATGCTATTCTGCTTGCCAGCAAGCTAAAAAGAAATGGAAAGAGACAAAAGATACTACAATTAGGAAAGAAACCATTTTAGGTTCCATTATTTGCAAAAAAAGCTGTTGATGCCTTATTTCAGTAACATTGCACTCACTCATAAAACTAAAATTTTAAGTCCATATTTTATTAAAGAAGATTAACTGATTTGATGTAATAGAGATGCCATTTGCCTAAAACAATTAAGTAAAGGAATTGCCAATGTTTAAATGTAGAAGCATGTCATTTAAAATACGTTAAATGATTGTTATGTCAGGTTATATTTGTCACTAGTGATAAATAATGTAAACTCCTCCCTCCCTCTCCACCTTTAGCTTTGCTCAGATAGCATAGCACTATTGACACAGTGATGATTTGGCAGTTGGGAAGATTTGAGTTCAAGTTCCATCTCAGATAGCTTTTGTTTGACCACAGGCAAGTCATTTAACCTCTTTAATATCTAGGCAATATGCTAAGACTATCTACTAAGTTATAGGTGGATTCAATTTGTCTTGATAGAAGGTGGTTTCACATCATCTAAATTACAGATATTTCAAATACTGGCATGTTGTTCAGGCTGTTGTTATACCTATCAATCAAAAAGCATTTTAAGCATATGCTTAAGTTCCAATGCTAGGCACTGAGGAGAAAAACTTACAAGGTGATAGAAATTTGTCCTAATGAACTGTGTGCTCATCTTTCATAAATTCTGTAAAAAAATCAAAACAAAATTGACCTTAAACTTTAACTTTTCTAGGGATAATGATAACTCACATGTTTATGGCTTTTAAGGTTATATAAAAATGCATTTTATGAGGTTTAAAGAGTACTTTCACCAGTCACATTGCTAACCAGTAAGGTTGAATCTAAAGAGGAGTCAAGATGGTAGAGGGAAGAGCTCACCTGAACTTCCTCAATATTCTCTTAAAATAATTCCTCAAATTGAATTCTAGAGCAGCAGAGCCAACAAAAGGTCAAGGTGAAACAATTTTGTAGCCCATGACAGCTTGGGAGATCATCAAGAAAGCTTTATCACATACATAGGAGTGGTGGTAAGTTCCAGAGAGCAGCACAGGAAACACATGACATCACCATCAGCAGGACATGGAAGTGGTGGCAAGAGTGGCAGCAGAAGCTTTGAGAGTTCACATCACACATATTGTAAAAGGTTTGGACAACTGGTCAGAAAGAAATTATGGAGGACACATTGCTGGTACTGGGTTCAAGGCTCCATTGTGTTGTCCATAGACAGTTCACAGTCATGGTTCCAGGGGGAACATAGCACTAATGCTTGAGGATACTGAGGTTCAGGGGCCCTGGTCACAGTACCAGAGCAGACAGAAGTGGTTTCGGTCACTCAAAAGGAAGCAGAGGCCCTGGTCTCAGTTTTAAGCCAGAAAGGAGCACTGGAACTTGTAGCTACAGGAAAGCAGGGGGTTCAAGTCCAATGGCAAAAGGAGCACTAACATTTGTTGTTAGAGGGGAACAAAGTCCCTTCCAGGGTAAAGACCAGAGCACAGGCCAAGAAAGCAATGACCATACCTCTTCTTAGATCATGACACCTTGAGAGCAGCAAAAATTTACAGACCCCCAGAACTAGCCCCAAAACAGCCACACAAAAATCCTGAAGCTTGAGGGAGCATTGTCTCTACTCCAGGAGCAGAGCCCAACTTTAACATAAAGTTGAAAGTCAAGAAATAGGCAAAAAGGAGCAAACAACAACAACAACCACAACGAGACTTGATCATACAAGCTTATTGTGGTGACAGGGAAGACCAAGACACAAACTCAGAAGCTAATGAAGTCAAAATGACTGCAAGTAAAGCCTAAAAGAAAAAAAATATGAATTGGACATAATTCTCAAAAGACTTCCTGGAAGAGCTAGAAAAATTTTAAAAATCAAAGAAGAGAGTAGAGGAAAAGTTGGGAAAATAAATGAGAGTGATGAAAGAAAACTATGAAAAGCAAGTCAACAGATGTGTAAAAAGAGGCACAGAAATATAGAATAAAATTATACCTTAAAAACCAGAATTAGCAAAATAGAAAAAAGAGATTAAAAACTTACTGAAGAAAAGACACCTTAAAAAGTAGAATTGGCTTAGTGGAAAAAGAGGTACAAAAGCTCACTGAAGAAAATAATTCCTTAAAATTTAGAATTGGGCAAGCAGAAGCTAATGACTCCCTGAGATATCAAGAAATAATAGATAAAAGAATGAAAAAAATGAAGAACATATGAATTATATCATTGGAAAAACAAATGACCTGGAAAAGAGATTGATGAGAGACAATTAAAGAATTGTTGGATTACCTGAAAGCCATGATAAACAAAAAGAACCTAGACATCATATTTCAAAACATTATCAAGGAAGCTTCTGGGTTAAGAATGAACTATTTCCCCCAAAATGCTGAAAAAACTGGAAAATAATATAGACGAAATTGGGCGTAGATCAATATCTTACACCATTTGCCAAAACAAAGTCAAAATGGGTTCATGATTTAGGAATAAAGGCTATTTGGGAGAGCAAGGAATAGTTTACCTGTCAGATTTATGGGAAAGGGAAGAATTCATGACCCAACAAGAGATAGCGAGCTTTACAAAATGCAAAATGGATAATTTTGATTATGTTGAATTGAAAAGTTTTGTACAAACAAAGCCAATGCGACAAAGATTAGGAGGGAAGCAGAAAATTGGCAAAGAATCCTCACAACCAGAATCTTTCATAGGGTCTCATATCTAAAATATTCAGGGAATTGAGTCAAATTTAAATGAATAGAAGTCATTCCCCAATTGAGAAATGGTCAAAGGATATGAACAAGAAGTTTTCAGAAGAAGAAATTAAAGATATCTATAGACATATGAAAAAATGCTCTAAATCACTATTGATTAGAGAAATGCAAATGAAAAGAAATCTTAGGTACCACATCTCTCCTGTAAGATTGGCTAACATGACAAAACAGGAAAATGATAAATGCTGGAGAGGACTGGGAAAATTGTTGGTGGAGTTGTGAATGAATCCAGCCATTCTGGGGAGCAATCTAGAACTATGCTCAAAGGACTATAAACGTGTGCACATCCTTCAACCCAGTGATACCACTTCTAGGGCTGCATCACAAAGAGATCTCACAAGTGGGAAATGGACCTGTATGTGCAAAACTCTTTATAGCAGCTCTTTTTGTGGTGGCAAAGAATCAGAAATTAAGGGGTGCCCATCAATTTGGGAATGGCTAAACAAATTGTGGTATATGAATGTAATGGAACACTGTTGTGCTATAAGAAATGAGGAGCAGATGGTCTTCATTATAACCTGAAAAGACTTATATGAACTGATGCTGAGTGAGGGGAGCAGAACCAGGAGAATATTCTTTTTGTTTTGGAGGAGATAAGGCAGGACAATTGGGATTCGGTGACTTGACCAAGGTCACACAGCTAGTAAGTATGTGTCAAGGGTCTGAGGCCAGATTTGAACTCAGATCCTCCTGACTCCCAGGCCGGTGCTCTATTCACTGCACCACCTAGCTGCCCGAGAACCAGGAGAACATTATACATAATTACAGATACATGGTATCTGTAAAGACTAACTTAGATAGACTTGGCTCTTCTCATAAATTCAAGGTTCAAAGACAGTTCCAAAAGACTTATGATGGAAAAAAAAAACAACACACATACAGAGAAAGAATTATGGAGTCTGAATGCAGGTTGAGGCAAACTATTTGCTCTCTTTTTTTTCCTTCTTTTTTTTGGTTTCATTTCTTCTTTCTCATGATTCATTCCATTGGTTATAATTCTTCTTTACAACTGGACTATTATATAAATAAGTTGAATTGAAGTTATATGTAGAACCTATGTTGGATTACGTGACATCAGGGAGGGGAAAGAGAGAGGGAGAGAAAATTTTGAACTTAAAAACTTGTGTAACTGAGTGTTGTAAATTAAAATGTTTTTAAAAATAAATTATCAAGGAAAACTGTCCTGATATTCTAGAGTCAGGGGGTAAAAATAGAAATGGAAAGAATCCACTGATCACTTCCTTAGAGAGATCCCAAAATGAATGCTCCAATAATATTATAGACAAATTTCAGTACTTACAAGTCAAGGAGAAAATACTGTGAGCAGAAACCAGCACCAAAAAAAATTTAAAATATAATGAGAATGAAAAAATGTCAAGGAAGGCAGCCTAGCAGTGCCAGATCTCAAATAGTACTACAAGTGGTAATCATAAAAAAAAAATCTGGCACTGCATAAGAAATAGAGAGGTGCATCAGTAGAATAGTTCAGGTACATAATATACACTGGCAAATCACCATAGTGATCTAGTGTTTGATAAACCCAAAGACTCAAGCTTTTGGGACAAGAACTCAAAATTTGACAAAAGTTACTTAGAAAACTAGAGAGGAAAGGGCTATAAAACCATGCATACCCTTTGATCTAGCAATACCACTACTATTCTGTATGCCAAAAAGTGATAAAAAGCAAAAAAGGAAAAAGACCTATATGTATAAAAATATTTATAGCAGCTGTAAGAGCAAAGAGTTAGAAATTGTGGGGATGTCCATCAATTGGAGAATGGCAGAACAAGTTGTGGCATATGATTATGTTAGAATACTATTGTACTATTAGAAATGATGAGCAAGAAGCTCTCAGAAAAACCTGGGAAGACTTTTGTGGACTGCTGCAAAGTGAAATGTACTGTGTACAAAGTAAGAATAATATTTTAAAATGATCAGCTGTGAATTATTTAGCCATTCTCAGCCATACAAAGATCCAGTATAGCTCTTAAAGACTTATGATGAAAAATGTTATCCATTCCCCAGAGAAAGATGGTATCCAAATACAGACTGAAGCATACATTTTTTAAATTTTCTTTTCTTGAGTTTGGTTTTATTTTTGGTCTATGTTTTCTTTCACAAAATGACTATTATGGAAATGTTTTGCATGACTATGCATATATAACCTATATTGAATTGCTTGCCTTCTCAATGAGGGAGGGTGGGGTGGAGAGGGAGAAAGGAAGAGAAGTTGAAACTCCAGGTTTTAAAAATGAATGTTAAAATTTGTTTTTACACATAACTGGGGAAAATAAAATACTTGATGAACCACCCCCCAAAAAAGAAAATGAGCATTTTTCACAAAAACTAGGTATAGACAACATCTCACACAAAGTATACTCACTGTGGTATTCCAAGATAATGTCAAATGGGTACATGAGTTAGAAATAGTGATATCTTAGGCAAATCAAGCTATCATGAAATAATTTACCTACCAGGTTTATAGATAAGGGAAGAATTTATCACCAAATAAGAAATAGAAAGAATTATGGGAATTACAAGGGATAATTTTGACTAAATTAAATTTAAAAAGTTTTATGCAAATGAAACCAATGCAGCCAACATTAGAAGGAAAGCAAGAAATGGTAATAATCACAAGTTTTTCTGAAGAAGCCAGTATTCAGAAGAAGAAAATAAAGCTATCTATTGATAGAGGAAAAATGCTTTAAATCACCATTAATAAGAAAAATGCAAATTGAGACAACTCTGAGGCACCAACTCACACTATCAAATAAGCTAAGATGATACAAATGGCAAATGCTGGGAGGGATATAGAAAAATAATGAAACTAGTGCACCACTGATGGAGTCATTAACTTGTCCAAACATTCTAGAGAAAAAGTTGGAACTCTGCCAAAAGTGCCATAAAGCTGTGCATACCCTTTGACACAGCAATACTAGTACTAGGTCTGTATCCCAAAGAGATTAAAAACAAAAGGCAAAAAAAGTTTACATATACAAGAATATTTCTAGCCACTCTTTTATTAGTGCCAAATAATTACAAATTGGATGGCCGCATGAAAACAGTGTCTTACCAGAGCTCTCTCACAAGGTGTACCAGATTCCTATAAAAAAGTGAATTTGAGCAGATTTGAGAGAGTTAGAAACCACGAGCAGTCTGAGTGGAGCAAGTTTCCAAGCCAGGAGAGTCTGAAAGGCCC
Organism: Trichosurus vulpecula; assembly: GCF_011100635.1. NCBI lineage: Eukaryota > Metazoa > Chordata > Mammalia > Diprotodontia > Phalangeridae > Trichosurus > Trichosurus vulpecula. Next base: position 164,186,275 of record NC_050578.1, on the reverse strand, counting down.
AAGGAATGAATCTATAGGCTTGGAGAGTGCTCAGGGTGCAGAGCTGCTCCAGATGGCAACAGAGCGAAAGCTACGGACCAGGAAACCCACGTGGGAGACCAGGTGGGAGAAAGCTGGGCACCCAAAACCAGCAGAGATCCCAAGACCTCCCAACACAGGATGGCAGTCTGTGGAACCGATGAGAGGCAGCGTAACGCCACCAGCTGTGAAATATCAACTCCTGAGGCTTGCAGCCCAAAGGTATGAAATGCAGCTTCTTGAACTTCTGGGAGACATAATGACCAGGTAAATGGCTCTAATCCCTCCCCCCCTCACCCAGAGAATTCCTCAGGTAAAAAAGAATGCTGAAACAGAGGACATAGAAGTGGGGCTTCAGTGGCCAAATAGTAGAAAACTGAAAGCTATAATTCACAAAGCCAACAACTAGACTCACAGTCCCCAGAATAAGGAAGCTAGGACAGAGAGCCCTGAGCCCCAAAAGCAGATATTCATTGTAAAGCCAGGAAAAGGCTAGCCAACATAAAGAAGAACACACACACAAAAAAAAACCAGGGACCATTGATTCTTTTTATGGTGACAGGCATGATCAAAATACCAATTTGGAAGAGGGTAGCAATGACACTATACCCACATCTGATACCTCAAAAGGGAAGGTGAACTTGTCGCAAGCCCAAAAAGCATTACTTGAAGAGCTAAAGGAAGATTTTAAAAACCAAATTAGGGAGGTAAAAGAAAAAGTGGAAAAAAATCCACTGATGAAATCAAGTCCCTAAAGAAGAAGATTGGTGAAATGTCTATGGAGATTCAGAATCTAAATAGAGAAAATGACACCCTGAGAGGTAAAATCAACCAACTGGAAAAGGAGACTCAAAAGCAAAATGAAGACAGTAACTCATTAAAAATTAGAGTTGAGCAAGTGGAAGCTAATGACTCTATGAGGAATCAAGAAGTAGTAAAACAAAATGTAAAGAATGAAAAAATAGAAAAAAATGGAAAATATCTGATTGGGAAAATAACTGACCTGGAAAATAGATCCAGGAGAGATAATTTAAGAGTTATTGGTCTACCGGAAATCCACGATGAAAAAAAAGAGCCTTGACAGTATCTTCAAAGAAATTATCAAAGACAACTGCCCAGAGGTCCTAGAACCAGAGGGCAAAATAGTCATTGAAAGAATTCACCTATCACCCCCTGAAAGAGATCCCAAACTGAAAACACCAAGAAATATTACAGCCAAATTTCAGAATTACAAAGTCAAGGAGAAAATACTGCAAGCAGCCAAAAAAAACAATTCAAATATCATGGAACTATAGTGAGGATCACGCAGGATCTCTCAGCTTCCACATTAAAAGACAAGAGAAATTGGCATATGATATTCCAAAGGGCAAAAGAGCTGGGATTACAACCAAGGATCAACTACCCAGCAAAATTAAGCATAATTTCTCAGGCAAGGAGATGGACATTCAATGAAATAAGGGAATTTTAGTCTTTCCTGATGAAAAGGTCAGAACTCAATGGAAAATTTGATGTCCAAATACAAAACTCAAGAGAAACATAAAAAGGTAAACAGGGGGGGAAACCCCTACAAACCTTATTAATCAATGAGGGAAAATTATTTGCATCTTTATATAGGATTATATCATCTTATGTATTTTTATATGTATATACATATATACGTCAGTCTTAAGAATAGTACAGCTATTATGACAATTGAAAGGGATACACATAGATTGTGAATGCCTGCATAAAATAACTGATGTAAGGATAAAAAACATAATTAAGACATGTAAAAGGAGGGCTATTAGAGAATAGGTAAGGAAGTAGTGGAAAAGGGTAAATTACACCAAATGAAGAGGCACAAAAACATGTTATAGTAGAGGGAAAGAAGGGAGGGAGAAGAGCAGTATTTGAGCTTTACTGTCATCCAATTTGGTTCAATAAGGGAATAACATACCCTGATAAGTATAGAAATCTAACTTGTCCTACAGGGAGTAGGAGGGGAAAGGGGGAAAAAAGGGAGGGGGGTGGTCAGAAGGGAGGGGAGAAGTAGCAAGTGGGAAATGGCAAGATAAGGGAGGGGAATAAAGAGGGAGGGTAAACTGAGGAAGGCAGCAGTCAAAAACAAAACTTTGTCGAGAAGGGGAAGGGGAAAGGGAGAAAAAAAACATAAACAGGGGTAAATAAGTTGGAGAAAAAGACACAGACAGAAATTATAACTGTGAATGTGAATGGGATGAACTCTCCCATAAAACGGAAGCAGATAGCAGAATGGATTAAAAACCATAATCCTACAATATGCCGTTTACAAGAAACACGTTTGAAACAGGGGGATACACACAGGGTAAAGGTAAAAGGCTAGAGTAAAATATATTGTGCCACAGCTAAAGTAAAAAAAAAAGCAGGTGTAGCAATCCTAATCTCAGACAAAGCAAAAGTAAAGATAGATTTAATTAAAAGAGATAAGGAAGGACATTACATCCTGCTAAAAGGCACCATAAACAATGAAGCAATATCATTGTTTATGATATATGCACCAAGTGGTATGGCATACAAATTCTTAGAGGAGAGGTTAAGGGAGTTACGGGAAGAAATAGACAGCAAAACTATAATACTGGGAGACCTCAACCTCCCCATTTCTGAACTTGATAAATCTAACCTCAAAATGAATAAGAAAGAAGTTAAGGAGGTAAACATAATGTTAGAAAAGGCAGATATGATAGACCTCTGGAGAAAACTGAATGGGGACAAAAAGGAATATACTTTCTTCTCAGCAGTACATGTACTAGGGCATAAAAACCTCACAATCCAGTGCAGAAAGGCAGAAGTAGTCAAAGCATACTTTTCAGATTGTGATGCAATAAGAATTATTTGTAAGAAAGAACAATGGAAAAATAAGCTAAAAATTAATTGGAAACTAAATAATCTAATTCTAAAGAATGAGTGGGCCAAAGAACAAATCAGAGAAACAATTAATAACTTCATTCAAGAGAATGACAATAATGAAACAACATACCAAAACTTATGGGATGCAGCAAAAGCAGTTCTTAGGGGAAGTTTTATATCTCTAAATGCTTACATGAATAAAATAGGGAAAAAGGAGATCAATGATTGGGGCATTCAGCTGAAAAAGCTAGAAAAAGAGCAAATTGAAAATCCCCAATTAAATACCAAATTAGAAATACTGAAAATCAAAGGAGAGATTAATAAAATTGAAACAAAGAAAACTATTGAATTAACAAAGAAAACAAAGAGCTGGTTTTATGAAAAAACCACTCTCCAAGCCTATAGATTCATTCCTTTGGCCTTTCAGACTCTCCTGGCTTGGTCAATTTGATTAAAAAAAAGAAAAAAAGAAAATCAAATTAGCAGTATCAAAAATGAAATGGGTGAGTTCACCTCTAATCAAGAGGAAATCAAAACAATAATTAGGAATTATTTTGCCCAATTGTATGCCCATAAATTTGACAACCTTAGAGATATGGATGAATATCTACAAAAACATAAGTTGCCTAGGTTAATAAAAAAGGAAGTAAAACTTCTAAATAACTCCATCTCAGAAAAAGAAATTGAGCAAGTCATCAATGAACTCCCTAGGAAAAAATCTCTATGGCCAGATGGTTTTACATGTGAATTCTATCAAACATTTAAAGAACAATTAATTCCTATACTTTGTAGACTATTTAGGAAAATAGGTGAAGAAGGAGTCCTATCAAATTCTTTTTATCCGACAAATATGGTATTCATACCCAAACCAGGTAAAGTCAAAACAGAGAAAGAAAACTATAGGGACCAATTTCCCTAATGAATATTGATGCAAAAATTTTAAATAAGATATTAGCAAAAATATTGCAGCAACTTATCATGAGAATAATACACTATGACCAGGCTGGATTTATTCCAGGAATGCAAGGCTGGTTCAACATTAGGAAAACTATTAGCATAATTGACCATATCAACAACAAAACTAGCAGAAACCATACGATCATCTCAATAGACGCAGAAAAAGCCTTTGAGAAAATACAACAGCCATTCCCAATAAAAACACTAGAAAGCACAGTAATAAGTGGAGCCTTCCTTAAAATTATAAATAGCATCTACCTAAAACCATCAGAAGCATTATTTGTAATGGGGATAAGCTAGATGCATTCCCAATAAGATCAGGGGTGAAACAAGGATGTTCACTATCACCCCTACTATTCAATTTGGTACTAGAAATGTTAGCTGTAGCAATAAGAGAAGAAAAAGAAATTGAAGGAATTAGAATAGGCAAACAAGAAGCTAAATTATCACTTTTTGCAAACGATATGATGATTTACTTAGAGAATCCTATAGAATCAAGTAAAAAACTACTTGAAATAATAAACAACTTTAGCAAAGTTGCAGGGTATAAAATAAATCCACATAAATCCTCAGCATTCTTATACATTACTAACAAAGCCCAACAGCAAGAGATAGAAAGAGAGATTCCATTCAAAGTTGCTGTAGATACTATAAAATATTTGGGAGTCTATCTGCCAAGACAAACCCAGGGCCTATATGAACATAACTATGAAACACTTTTCACACGAATAAAGTCAGATCTAAATGGGTAGGCCAAGCTAATATAATACAAATGACAATTTTACCAAAATTAATCTGTGTATTCAGTGCCATAACAATTGGACTACCAAAAGTAATTTTACAGAGCTGGATAAAATAAAAACAAAATTCACCTTGAAGAACAAGAGGTTTAGAATATCTAGGGTATTAATGAAAAGAAATGCTAGAGAAGATGGCCTAGCCAGCCATACCAGATATTAAACTGTACTATAGAGCAGCAGTTATCAAAACTACCTGGTACTGGCTAAGAAACAGAGTTGTGGATCAGTGGAATAGGATAGGAACACAAGATGGAGAAGTCAACAACTATAGCAATCTACTCTTTGATAAACCCAAAGAGGCCAGCTTCTGGGCTAATAATTCACTATTTCACAAAAACTGTTGGGAAAATTGGAAAAAGGTAGGGCAGAAACTGGGCATAGACCAATATCTCACACCATATACCAAAATAAAGTCAAAATGGGTTCATGATTTTGGAATAACAGCTGATACTGTAAGTAATTTGGGAGAGCAAGGAATAGTTTACCTGTCAGATTTATGGGAAAGGGAAGAATTCATGACCCAACAAGATATAGAGAGCTTTACAAAATGCAAAATGGATAATTTTGATTATGTTAAATTGAAATGTTTTTGTACAAAAAAAGGCCAATGCAACAAAAATTGGGAGGGAAGCAGAAAACTGGGAGAAAATCTTTGCAACTAGTGTCCCTGATAAAGGCCTCATTTCCAAAATATACAGGGAACTGAGCCAAATTTGTAGGAATAAAAGTCATTCCCCAATTGAGAAATGGTCAAAGAATATGAACAGGCAGTTTTCAGAGAAAGAAATTAAAGATATCTATAGGCATATGAAAAAATGCTCTAAATCACTACTGATTAGAGAAATGCAAATCAAAACAACTCTTAGATACCACATCTCTCCTGTCAGATTGGCTAAAATAACAAAACAAGAAAATGATAAATTCTGGAGAAGATGTTCGAAAATTGGAATATTGTTACATTGCTGGTGGAATTGTGAACTGATCCAGACATTTTGGAGAGCAATTTGGAACTATGCCCAAAGGGCTATAAAAATGTGCATAACCTTTGACCCAGCAATACCACTTCTAGGGTTGTATCCCAAAGAGATCACACAAGTGGGAAAAGGACCCATATGTACAAAAATATTTATAGCGGCTCTTTTTGTGGTAGCTAAGAATTGGAAATCAAAGGGATGCCCATCAGTTGGGGAATGGCTGAACAAGCTGTGGTATATGAAGGTAATGGAATATTATTGTGCTATAAGAAATGGGTATGGTATGGACTTCATAACAACCTGGTAAAACCTACACAACATAAGGCTGGGTGAGCAGAGCAGAACCAGGAGAATATTATACACAACCACAGATATATGAATTCTGTGAGGACCAACCCTGACAGACTTTACTCGTCTCAGCAACACAATGTACAAAGACAACTCCAAAGGATTCATGATGGAGAATGCTATCTACATCCAGAGAAAGAACTATGAAGTACGAATGCAGATTGAGGCACACTTCATGCTAGCCTTTCTGCCCCCCCCCTTTTTTTTCTTTTTCTCTCTTTTGTTTTTGTTTTTGGGTTTGTTTGTTTGTTTTTTGGTCCTCTTTCTTCTTTCTCATGATTCATTTCATTGGCCATAATTCTTCTCCATAACTTGACTGGTGTGTAAATTAATTCAATGTGAAATTATACGTGGAAGTTATGTGGGATTCCATGCTGTCTTGGGGAGGGAGGGGGTGAGGGAGCGAAGAAAATCTGCAACTCAAAATTATGTAGAACCGAGTGTTGTAAACTAAAAATAAAAAAAATTATAAGAAAAAAATAATTACAAATTGAGGAAATTCACATCAACTGCATTGAATGGCTGAGCAAGTTGTGATATATAATTGTTATGGAATACTATTGTGCTAAAAGAAATGATGAACAAGATGGTTTCAGAAAAACCTGGAAAGACTTACATGAACTGATGGAAAGTGAAGTGAGCAGAACCAGGAGAGCCTTGTACACAGTAGCCATAATGTACAATGATCAACGGTAAATGACAATTAGTTTAATCAATCAATGATCCAAGACAATTTTACGGACTTGTGATGAAAAATGCTATCTACCTCCACAGAAAGAACTGGTGACGTCTAAATGCACAGCAATGCAAACTTGTCCACTTTATTTTTCTTGGAGTTTTTTGTTTGTCATATGATTTTGCCTTATGGCTAATGCAGAAATAAGTTTTTCATTAGTTCATATTTATAATTGATACCAAATTGTTCACCTTCTGAAGTAAGTAGTAGGGGAGGGAGGCAGGGAGAGAATTTGGAAGTAAAAATTTTTAAAATTGGCAACTTTTTTTACATATAATTCAGAAATATTTAATAAAATAAATAAAATATATTGGGGCAAAAAAAGTTTTAAAAAGACTTGATCTGGGTTTTCTGACTCTAAACCTATTGTTTATATAAATTTGCTGTGATAGCCTGCAATTGATGAGAGTATTGTATGTAAGTTGTTTTCTGATTATGTTACCACTTTCTTGATCTATTTTGTAATTATATTATTCTATTTGAAATTGTCAGACCCAATTGTTTGCTTCATCTTGAGAGTGTTGAAAGAGGCAAAGTACCTAATAAGTTCCTTAACTTACTGCAAGATAGTGACTTGGGGCAGTGGGGAAAAATAAATCTCTTATTTTACTTTTCTAGTCAGTTGTTATACCAGAGTTGTTAGGTACTTGCCTTTTCTAAATAGAAGTAAATCAATTAAGCATCTATTTAGAAAGGACGAGAATCTCAAAGATAAGTCATAGAGAAATTGCAAACTGCATTTTTTGGAGGGAATTCTTGACCCAATGATGATGGATTAATGAGTCATGAATCCAGTGATATACTGGATTAAAGAGTAGTCTTTTTCTGAGTGAGAGTAAACTATTCACCTCTCTTCCTTTCTTTTCCCTTTCTCTCAAATCCTGTTTCACTGCCATCTTTTTTTCTTTTTTTTTTTTTTACCATAGTGCCGTATCTTACTGGCTATGGATGGATGATGAAGTCAGCACTAAGGGGAAAAGTCAGGGTTGATGAAGACAAGGTAATGGTGATATTTTCTCATTGTATAATATTTTGCAATTTACAAAACACTTTTGCAAGTACATTTTCTGCTTCATGGTAGCTGAACTGAAAACAAAGTTTGAAAACATGTAAGGAAGTAACTGGGAAATTTAAATGCTCTGGTCACATGACTTCCTTATATCTTGATTTAAGTGGTGAAATCACTGGCATGATTGATCCATCATATTTGTCATTCTTTATGCACACTTCCTCCTTTAGTGTGAATCTCTCCCTACCTGTTCTTCCTATCCCATTTTTTCTCTAGGTTCGCTCCTGAATTATCAATAGGGGATCTACCATAAGTGCTTGATGCCTTCCTCTTCTTTCATTCTTTCAGAGGGGCCAATGGGCTGCTTCAGTCATTTATCTTTGTCTTGTATTCTTGCCATGTGACTAGACTACCTTCTTTATCTGGCATATCTCAACTATGTCTTGATTGTCAATATCTATTTGAGATTTCAGAGAGATGATTCTCAGATGTATTTCTCTAGCCCTAATCTTCAGCCTTACATTTCCAATTGCCTATTAGATAATTTGGACTGGATATTCCACAGACATCTTAAATGCAACATGTCCAAAACTCAAATTATTAGCTTCCCCTCAAAACATAACCTCTTCCTAATTTCCTTATTATGGTTGAGGTTACCACCATACTTCCAGTAACCCAGGGTGGATATTGAAATGTTGTCTTCAACTCTTCAATCTCTCTGACCCTTCATATCCAATTTGTCACCAAGTCTTCTCTTTCTCATATGCCCCCTTCTCCCCTCAGAGAAAATAGAAACTGGCTCGGTGCAAGATTTCATCACCTCATGCCTATAATATTGCAAAGCCTGCAAGTTGGTCTCTCCCGACTTCGGTCCATTCTGCACTCAGAAGACAAATAGATCTTCCTAGAATGAAAGTCTGACCATGCAACCTTGCCCCCATCCCATTCCATCACCTCCAGTGTCTCCTTACAGCTTTCAGGTTATTAAATCCTTTGGCATTTAACCCTTTAATGCCCTTGACTCTTCCTCTCTTTTCAGTCTTATTGTTATTTGCTAGATATATACTCTGTAATTCAGTGTCACTGGCCTCTTTGCTATTCCTTGTGCATGACATTTCAACTCTAGGAAGTTTCACAAGCTGTTCTTATGTCTGAAAATCTTTCTCTTTTCATCACTACCTCCTAGTTTCCTTGGCTTCCTTCAAGTCTCAGCTAAAGTTCTTCTGCAAGAAGTCTTTCCTAATTTTCCTTAATCGTATTGCCTTCCCTCTGAGATTGACCAATTTATTCTCTATGCAATGTAAATTATGTTTACCTCATTGTTTACATATTGTCTCCTGAATTTGGCTGTGATCTGCTTCAAAGCAGGGATCTTTTTTTGGTCTTTATTTGTGTCGTCAATGCTTGTCACTATGCCTACACATAGTAGATGTTTAATAAATGCTTGTTCACTTGACTCAACTCAGTTTCTTTACATTTCCTCCTATGTGAAACTCATTGGTAGTTAACAGACTTCACCTACTTATGCCTACCATCTATCTGTTCATTTACCTTAGGTATATTGTAATATTAATTATTCCTATATCCTATTGCTCAATAATTTATTGTTACATAGCATGAATAAAAGATCATTGAATCCTATTACTCTCTAATGCACACACCACTCAGTAGCATTCCAGTACTTAGTGAAAATATGAATTTGTTAATTTGGGTACTCCCCCCAATGACAGATTGTGAAAAATCCATGACTGCCTATACTGTGTACTGAGTGCTATACTGATAAATGTTTAACAGCTAGCTTGCTGAAAACACACGACACACTTTTAGTTTAATATGAACTCATAACATTTTCTCCAATACTTTCCTAAACAATTAGTAAAGCAACAAATCAAGCCCCAATTTGTTGCATTTGCTTATTTCCTAAGAATAATCCACTAAAATTTTAGTAATTGGATCTTGAGAAACTGAAAAAAAAAAACAACACACTGTCTCCAGAACACCCTTGTACGTAATTCTTGTTTCTGTCTTCCCATAAATTCACCACAACAGGGTGGTGGTGGTAGGGGCATCTTACCTGACATTCTGAGGAAAAGGGAACAGTACTTATGTATATTTTTGACATTTTGTGGAGCCTCGAACAACATTTGGACTGTCCATTAGCTCATACTTGTTGTTCATCCCATACTACCAAACTATGTTTTTTTTCTCCCTGAATATATTTCACTGATGTCATCCCTTAACCTATGACTGTGGCATAATTCCTTTTTATTGTAATTTGGGGACATCTTTTCAAATTGACCACTTCCTTCCCCATGATGCTTTGGGTGCTCCTTAACTTCATTTCTTAAGAGATTACACTATTTCATGGTTTATAGTCATTCAACACGGTAAGAAAGCTATGATTGAAAAGGTAAACCTTGGTTTAAAGTCAAAACTTCAGGTGATTAAAAGAAGCCTGAGATTTTTCCAAAGGCAAGCCAGCTCACTCATGTCCCATATAATTCTCTCCCCAGTTCAATAATCATTTGCAGTGTTTATGCAAGGTCTGTTTAACAATGGAGTTCCCTCTGCATTATCCATTCAATTGTATGTCGTCTGGACAAAAATTATTCATCTTTTTAGTTGTTCTTGAATGGCTCATTAGGCCAAACTCTTCTGGATGATTTTTGTTTCATTTTGTAAACTATTAACATCTTTCAGTTTGATACAACCAGAAATCAGTGAACGAATATTTATTAGAGGCTTTTTACATGTCAACCACTGTGATAAGCATTGGAGGATACAAAGTAAGGACAAAATACTGTTCTTGACCTCAAGAAGCTCACAATCTAAAAGGTGAAAAAAACTTACAAACAACTGTGCATACATACAGTATACATAATTTAGAAGATAAACTTAGTGGAAAGGTACTAGCAGTGAAGAAAACTGGAAAGGCCTCCTGGAGAGTGAATTTGGAAACACAGACATCTGGATAAATTATAGATATATCCTTTTCCGTTTGGACTCTGCATTACAATCCTATATTACAGAAGAAAAAGTCTGTGGTAAGCATATGCTTCTCTATTTTAGTTCCCACCTGAAATTTCTATCTATTAGCATTTCAAGAAAAAAAATTAAATTTAATTTAATTAAATTAAAATTAAACTTGACATGTGAATATAGAAATACCTAACAGAAGATGGCATTTTGTCCTACCAAACTGAAAATGTTTTTAAGTCATTAGAAAAGTGGGAGCATATATTCTCTATAACTTTTAGTAAATTGTATGACCTTGAAGATGAGATTTGCTGTAGGTTATCACATCAAGGGCTTTTTTGGCAGGAATAAGGTTCATGATTTTTTCCTTGCCTTTGATAGATTCTCTTTCCGTCTCTAAATCCTTGCAAAATTTTATCACCAGCATAGACTTGTCTCTCTGTCTCTGTGTCTGTCTGTCTGTCTCTCTCTCTCTCTCATATACATTGGTGTGTATGTGTGTATTTTATATAATGTATCTGGTTTCCTAAAATCCATCTTCTTTACTCTTTCCCATTTCCTAATTCAGCAGATCTGAGACTATGATTTCGCATCTAAATATTGTGACTCTTCTTCTTGATAAAGAAAAACTCTCATTATAAAAATGCTATAGTTCTTTTCTATGTTAAAATATATATATTTGCTGCCCTTTTTCCACTTCAATCGCTAAGTGGTCTCATAACAATTTCACCAATGAGAAGAGACTTGAGGTAGGGAAATGAATTAGGAAGCTATTGCAATATTTGAGTTGACTGGTGATGAAGACCTGGAATATAGTCTTGTCTACATGAATGGCAATAAAGAAAAATATATTAAGATGTTGGAAAGGCAAAAAAATGATAAGATGTATCAACTGATTGGATTTAGGACTAAGAATAGGGTGTTAAAGATGAGACTATGCCTGGATGATTGGAAGGGTTGTGTCCCTTTGGTAGAAACAGGGAACTTCAGAAAGGGATGGGTTTAGGAGAAAGGAGAATACATTTGATTAACATAACTTATTTGAGGATGATTATAATTTTGATAAATATACGTACATACATATGTATGAATACATACATATATACATATAATTTTAAGCATGGGCTATTTTAAGAATATTTTTAAACCTTTATGTTAGGGTAAATTTTTCTTTTTCAAATAATGTTTCTATGCTAAAAATAAAATTATTTTAACAACTCAAAATAATAGCTATGGTTACTTAACTTGGCAGTACCATCATGAAAATTAGTGACTGGCATGTACAGTATAATGAGGTGAATTAATTTAATATATAAATTCAACTCTATTATGACAAGTAAAATTTTCAGGAGAACATCAGATGACTGCTTTTGCTAGCACTATACAATAAAGCAACTGGCTAATTGGAAATTCACTCATTATACGTGTGACAAATATGTTATTTCAAATCAGGAAAAAATATCATTTTTTTAGAAATTCCACACTTCCTAATAGGATTATAAAGCAGGAAAAGGCATTGATTCAAAGAAATATAGAATTGCCACATAAACTTTGAATAATTTAGACATATCCAAAACACTAAAGAGTGTACAAAATCTCCCCACTTATTATTTTTTTTTTATTTTAAGGAATTGTGAAGCATGGCGGGGTGGGTGGGGAGAAGAGTCGAATACACTAAAATCATTCCATAGCAATTCTGCCATGAGCAAGGAAGACAACATCGTAGGAATAGATAAATTTATGTATGCTTGCTTAATAGAATTCAACACTGACAGTTCTCGATTTATATAAATTTCATTACAGGAATTTGATTCCCGAGCAAGGATTGAAGTGCAAGCAGCAGCAACTCAGGTATATCTCCATACCAGGTGTCTTCTGCTCCAGGCATAAAAGCATCTACATTTGTGGGCTGCAGAGCCATGGAGGTGTTGGAACCCTAGGGAGCCCAGGGAAGGGAGGGAGAGGTCTGTAGTAATGTCCACTTAGATTAAGGGAGAATTCTCTATGTTTTGATTCCTTTGTGTTTTGGAACACTTCACCAGGCCATGTCACAACACTTCCCATGTCTCTTCATCTTGTGGGATTTCTAGACCTGTCTTTCCACATATCTTCTACAGATAACCTACCAAATATCCTTGAGGTTTTTTTGGGGGGGTTGTCTTCTAATATTTAATGGATGGGCAGTTCTACTTTTAAAAATGCAGCGCTCATTTATGTTATTAATATGTGTTAAAATGCATGAGTTAAAAAATCAAGTGGATCTTTTTGTTAAAATGGAGAAAGAAGTCTCTAAAATTAAAAGACAGAATTACTTAGGAAGGAAGGAAGAGAGGGAGAGAGAGACAGAGACTGGCTCAAAACTTTCTCAGTAAGAGACAGGATATAATAAGAGCCATGACTCCAGTTGAACTTGCTACTTCAGATAATATTTTGCTTGTTGTTCTATTATATAGCTATCTTCTCCTTATCTTTGGAAATGGCTTTTGTTATTGAAGTAATACTTGATGATTTAATTTTAAAGTGGAAGAGACCTTAGCAATATCTAGTCCAGCATTCTCATAATGGTAATGTTAGACTGGGTCCAATGAAGGTGGGATGACTCATGCAGTAAATATAAGGCCTCAGATTCAAATACCATTCCTCTGATTGTGGAGCTGCTTCCGCTTTGAGCCTTTCTTTAAACTGAAGTAGCACACACACAGTAAATAAAGGATAATTAAGTAATAAACAGATTGATAAACACTTTTTTGTTGGTTAAACCCCTGTGGCTCTTCAGTCTCACCTTCATTGGGTTTTTAGTCAGAACTACTAGCCAAGTAGACCTAGCAAACCAGAAAGGCTCAAATGTTGAAGGAGTCAAGAAATTTGTGAGTTTAAACTTAATTAGTTCTTTGAAATTTATTTTTTTTCATCTAAGGAGCACCTTCACCATTTGCTTCACTTTCCTGAAAAATAGTTTTCATTAAACCAAGATTTAAGCTTTTCCACAGTCTGAGACCAATTCATACATTTTTTTTTTCTTGAAGGCTTTGAATGTTGGAGCTTTGACTTTGTTGTCTTCTTCTGAGTGTGTGTTTTGAACTTCCTGGTCACCAAAGTAGGTTTCTATAGTGAGAGGTTTTTTCCATTCCTTGCTCATTTTCCTAGCCCATTACTTGTCTTTTGAGCCCTTTGTTAAGTTAGAGCTCTGCTTCTATTGTGGAAGGTGAACAGACTTAAGGTTTTGTGCAGCTGTTTTTAGAAATACTTCTAGGGACCTGTAAATTTTCAGTACTTCTAAGATGGTATAAGGAGAAGTGTTTTCTTCTCTCATGGCCTGTGCTCTGGTCTGTGTTTTATCACAAGCACTCTTTTCTTCCCTGGAACTGTGAGGAGATGTAAGGGCAAGAAAAGAGGGACTTTTTACTGTTTTACTTTGTAGAGTGTTTCTCAGGACTAAGGCAATCAAGTGCCTTTGATTGAGTTTTGCCTTTGTTTGTAAGAAGGCCCACACCCTTTTGCTAATCAGGTCATAAAAGGTGTGAAGTACTGGAGAGGTGTGAAGCCCTGAAGAGGTGTGAAGCACTCTGACCCTGAAGAATTGTATATATACTATGAAGTTAGTATTTTATTTGGGGCACAATCATTGAACAGTGTTGGTGTGGAGACTCTGGGTAACTGTTAAGGAGCCCCCCAGCTTCAAAAACCCAGATGTTGGTGCTTCTCTCTCTGGTAACTACATATGTATAACATTGGTCAGACAGTTAGAAGCCTGTCTGTCGATATTTTCTCTGTTGGTAATTTCTGTTTGTAATTGCTCTGAAGTTCAGGGTGCTGACTTTCCCCCTTTAACTAAGTGAGTGATATATGAATGTTTGATTGAAGTGAGATTGTAAACCCCTTAAAGTTGCTTTCCTTAGAAAAGCAGATCAAAGAACCTGTGCTAGCAGTCCTTCTTTACACAGCCACAGTAGCAACAAGTAGCATTGTTGTTACAAGAGGGTCCCCTCTCCACTGCTGCCACAAGTGCTGATATGCTAGTGCTACTCCTTGCCCTGGGACTACCACTCAGGACTTTGACCTGGATGCAAGTATGGGCAAAGCAATATAGTCCTGCCTCAGTGCTAGCAAAAAGATCCTGTGATCTCATTCTGAGTAGTTGTTTCAATCTCCTCACCATCTGTTGGCTAAGAGCTTCGGAAGGAGCCACTGCTGCTGCAGATTCAGTCATTCCCAAGGCTTGCTTCTGGTTTGCTGGGGCCAGGCTGTGCTGGCATGGCCCATGCTGGACTGTGCTTTGCTCTCACCCAGGTATGACAGACCTTTTCTTCTCAACTTCTAAGTTGTCTTTGGTGTCTGTGGGCTAAGGAGTCTGGAAATCACCGCTGCTGCCAGTGATTCAGTTGCCCTGAGGCCTACTCTTGGTTCACCAGGGCTCTGTGTCTGCTGGTGTGGCCTGTGCTGGACTGCACTACTCTCTCACTCAGGCCCAACAGACCTTTCCTGTCGACCTTCCAGGTTATTTTGGGCTAGAAATTTGTTTTACTCTGCCTTGTTGCGGGTTCTGCTGCTCTAGAATTTGTTTATAGTCATTTTTAAAAGGTATCTAGAGGGGTTTTGGGAAGTGCTCAAGTGAGTCTCTCCCTTTACTCTGCCATCTTTGCTCCACCCCCCAAGAATGCTTTTCATGCTTAATTTTGTTTGAAAGAAATTTAATCTTTAGTACATTTTGGGTGTTATTTTGCAATTCATTCTAGCATTTTAATATAGAATCTAAAAAATCATATTTTGGGGATAATTTTAATAATGGCTTTCATCCAAGTTTTTTTTTCTTTTTTTTTTTGAAATTCAATAAATTCCTCTCTTTGTTGACTAGGTATTTTTAATTGATGATTATAGGCTCAATGTGTTTTTATATGTCTTTTAATGATATTGTATTCTTCTTCTCCCAGATTTTCCTTCACTTAATTGTACAGCATTTGTATTCCCATTCTGTTATGTTCTCTTTGCTTTTTAGAGAGACTTGCCTGTGTGGATTTCAGTTTTTAGATACTGTTAATTATTTATACTATGCAGGCATAAAATTCTGTCATTTGTTCAAAACCATTTTTTTCTTTCTAGATTCTGATTTGTGTCTTGAACTATTCTGGAATATCTTGCTTCGGATCCATGTTCTCTTTGAAATCTACAATGATCTATGTTTCTTAAATTATTCATTAAATTTCCTTTCTCTTGGTATTTCTTTCAAAATATTTGCAGAGTTTTAGATACTTTGGCAGTCAACTTCTCTACAGATTTGATTTGTGTATATTTATCTCCATACTTAAATTTATATGTCTATATACATATACATACATACATACGTGTGCATATGTTCACACCCACATGCCTAAAGCACCAAGAAATTTTTTATGGAAAAAATATGTGTAGAACATTGTTACCTGCATTGGTCTAGTTTGTGTGCATACTCTTATAATGACCTCAGTTTGGACCTTTTGCTTATCGTGTTTTCAATCATGCCCTTAGTTGTGGAGTAATAACCTACAGAGTTCACATATATTCACACACACACACACACACACACACACACACACACACACACACACACACACACACGCAAGCATGCACACACACGCACAAACCTACATACCTACATATGAATGTTGTCGCTGAAATTATTCACCCTTGGGCTTACTCCAAGTTTAGAATTGTGATCTTTACCACACTTACGAGGTTAGTTTGGATTACTTATTCTGACCTTATTCATTTTGCCCTGTCCTTCTAAAATTCAACCTTCGGTCATGATGGACCATAGATAATATTGCGAAGCAAGCCTTTTGAAGTGACTACATTAGAATTATTAACTTTGTGGGAACATATAATATATGTTTTGTGGATGAGTAGGAAAATTGAATATTACAGCCTCTGGCAATTGAAATATGAATTTGTCAAATCAAGTGAGAAAGCAATCAGTGAGGAAAATTAAAGGACAGAAATAATACTTTGATTCTGTAAGGGACATCAGGGCCTTGGACAGAAGTTAAGATTAAAGTAATAGCCCCAAACCTTCTTCATTATTCATTACAGTGTGATAGGGAAAAACAGGTTATATATTTGAAATTTAATTTTCTGTTCATATTTAAGAGATTATCATGAAAGTATATTTTTTAAAATTTACAAATAATTTAGCTTATAGAAAGCATAGTATATTTCATGTCTAAGTAATTTTTGGGGAAATTATTAAAAATGAAGTGTAATTATGCTTTGACAAATGTATTTTTATTGTTGGATATGTATTCGTTTTTTTAAATTTATTTTTTGAGATTGCTATCATAGTTTCTCTAACTTATCAAAGATTTTAAAATCAAACTTCTCAGTAATGGCTTGAGACATATATCACTTATTGATATTTTAAAATGTTTTACTTTATCACAATCTTGGACAAAAAAATGGAGCTTTAGAATTCTATTAGAAGTGAGGAGAATTGAATTCCTTTAGTGTATTGGCACTATATTTAATGCCATAACACTGTTAGAAAAACAGAAGCCAAAGTGCATGTTTTTAATATAATTATCCTCAGCATGGATGTTACAACAATAATTATTATTCGCATTTTTTCATCATTTTCAAAGGAGTTTAACTAGAAATTATCCTGTAGCAAGTTGCTATCCTGCAATTATTCTTTTGTATTTAATATTCCTTGCATTATTTAATTAGCATACAAAATGATTTTTTTTTCTAGTTGGCTAAAAGCATTAGAATGTAACGTCAACTTCTGCAGGCTCACTCATCCTGGTCACATGCAATTTTGATTTATTCTGCTTTATATCTATATTTTGAATATTTTTCATTCCATGCAGGTTGGTGATATGAATATATCCATTAAAAAAGCATTAGTACATTTTATAGATTAATGTTATGTTTCATCAATCATATTCAATAGTTTGATCTGTGACAAAAGTCCAGTTTCAACATAGATTAGGTTACTTCATAATTAGGGTCTATTTTTATTGTTTGGGCATTTGTTTTGTTAGTCCACTAAAGGTAGTGAACTGCTTATAAAAATACTAGTCATGTGTCTTATTTTGCTGTATATCATTGGGCACTAAGTTTTTGTAGCCGGCAGTGATATGCACTTTCTAGTACTCCCTTTAATAATATACATTGGTAACTAAGTCTGGGTTCCTTAAGAAAAATCCTTCTATAATTTTTGGTGGCAATGAACTTTCCCTAAACTACCATCATAAAGCCCTTTATTTCTATGATCAAATCTGAAGGACTCAGCCATTTTTTTCATGTTTATTTGTTGACATGTTAGTGGCTGGGTTCATGCAGATAATGCCCCTAGAGGACTTCTTAATTTTACTCTTCAATGATAGCACTCTTGGAAATGAAACTTGTTGAAAAAATATTTCCTCCAGTTATTCCTTTCCTTTCCATTTTTTTCCTGTTTTAGATTTATCTGTACAATAGGTTCTAAATTTTACATAATTAAAACTGTCCATTTTTAATGTAATTTTCTTAATCACTTGTTTAGTCATGAACTCTTTCTAATTCATAGATCCAAAAATGATTACCTTTTATACTGATGTCATATGTCCTTTCAGGGAATAATGTGTTGTGTTGTGTGAGGTGTTGCTCCAAACCTAATTTCTGTCAGTATTATCTAGATCATTTTAACAATTACTATTTTGTGGTACCATTTGAGATCTGGTACTGATAAAATCCTTCCTTCCCATTTTTTTTCATCATTACCCTTGAAATTCTTTACCTTTTTTTCCTCCGTATGAACATCAATATTATTTTTTGGGAGAGCATAAAAATATTTTTTGGATTTTAATGTACAGTGAATAAGGTTTAATTTGACCTGTTGATTTAAGCAAAAAGATTTAATTCTCTATTTTCCCACAATTTATGTTAAGAATTTTATATTTTGTAAAGTCCAAGTGAGATTTGAATATCATTGATAAAGATTCATTGATCAAGTGAGATGATGTATCTATTTTATTTTAGCAGAGCTTGATATATTGATGCCATCTATTTATGTCAAATGATTAATAACATGCTTTGGTTCAACTTCTTTAATTTGATAGCCCTATTGAATACTATTTAATAGTGATGGAAACAAAATTTAAAACTAAAAAGAACCATAATAGACTTAAACTGTCTCTCTGAAAAATGACATGTTTTATATCAATTTTTCTTGATATGAATGACTTGATGGCCTGTTTTGGAGAATAGTTTCCCATGTGGATCGAAAAAATTATAAAATTCTAGCTATACTTAGGTCTGTTTTATAAATTTGCACAACATGAATAAATCATGAATGTGGAACTGAGTCAAAGTCTTGAAAGTCTTCTATTCAATAAAAGCATTATAAATACTTTTTTGAAGGGGGACTGAATCAATAATTAGTTGCTCTCTACACTGTTAGGAATTTTGTATACTGCCTTTTCTCTATAGTCAATATATTTCTTACTTGAAATTATGTACTTTTTGTGATGAAGTTGTGAATGCTTTGTATGAAGTATGTAAGAGTTCTGTGAATCTATAGTTGGAAAGGTCCCTGGAATTCTGAACTTTTGACAGTAGACATTGGATGCCTTCTCATGAGAATAGACTTGCCAATTTTGCAGAGAAATTAGAACTTCAGTCACCTTCTTAATATAATTGTTTTGTTCTTCAATATTTTCATGGTGCACAAACTTTCTGTTGCTTACTTGATCCAATTCATTTTTGTTATGTTTGACTTCCTATAACCTAATATGTCATAAATTTTACATATCATATTTTCTTCAAAGTTGACATATAGCCTTTGATTTCTTTATTTCTCTAGCCTCTGAGGCAAAGTTTTTAATTGATGGTGACCTGAGCATTTTTACAGTTTTAACTTCTTATATCCTCTTACCCTTTGGACTTTTTTAATTAAGAAGGAAAATTAATCAATTGAATGAATTAAAATTCATTAAATTGATTAATTAAATTAAGGGAAAATTCCTAGACTTCTCCCTGTCTTGTATAATGGCAATCAAAGTGGGACATTTAGTTGTTTTTTTTTCTTTTGGAGTGCTTCTCAGCACTACAACAATCAAGTACCCTTGATTGAGCCTTGCCTTTGATTGAATCAAGAGTCTTTGGTGACTTGGCTTAAGTCACAAGAAAGCCTAAGTCACATGAATTTGAGTCACAGGTTGTGAAGCCCTCTGACCCTGAAAAAGTGGCTATATACTCTGAAGTTAGCATTTTGCTTGGGGGCTCACTCCTTGGAAGAGAGTTCATGTAATTTGGTCAGATGAGACTTCTGGTAGCCGTTAAGGACCCCCCTGGCTTTGAAAACCCAGATGCTGGTGCTTCTCTCTCTGGTCACTATGTATGTATTGTTATGGACAGTTAGAAGCCCTGTCTGCTGATTTGTGTTATTTGCTCTGTTTATACATTTCTGCTTGTAATTTCTGTTTCTGTTTTCTCTGAGACTCAAAGTGCTGACTTTTTCCCCTGAACTAAGTAAATGATATACGTAAGTTTTATTAAAGTGATATTATAAACCCCTTAAAGTTGCTTTCCTTAAAAAAGCAGATCAAGGAACCTGTGCTAGCAGCCCTCCTGCGTACTGGTGTTATTGGCCATATACAACCACAGCAGCTGCAAGCAGCATTATTGTTACACCCTGCTCTCTGATTTAAAATATATAAAATGTAAAGCCCTCATAACCAATGTACACAGTCAAATTTCTGTATTGACCATGACCCCAAATGTATTTTTCCCTGTACACATTGACTTCATCATGTCTTTGTCAGGAGGTACATAGGATGTGTCATCACTGATGTTCTGAATAGGCATTGGTCCTAACATTGATCTTTCAAAGATGTTTTCTTTATGACATTGTTGAGATGGGTAGGTGGCACAGGGATAGAGTGCTACATCTGGAGTTAGGAAGCTCACATTCTGTTTCCAGCACTTGATGTGTCATACTGGGCATATCACTAAACCTCTGCTTCCTCTCTTTCCTCCTTTTTAAAATAATGATAATAATAGCACCTGCCTCCCAGGGTTGTTATAAAGGTCAAATGAGATAACCTTTGCAAATTTTAAAACAGTTTCTAAATGCTAAGTACTATTATCATTTTGTTATTGTATAGATTGTTCTTTTTATCAAAGAACTTTGCCTCATTGATCCTTCCCCAAGTTACCTTCTGCCTTTCTAACTTTAGCTAATTTCTAATTTAGTGATGTTTGTACAAAACCTTTTTAATTTTATGTAATCAAAATTGTTTATTTTTTCCCTTCTGGGATTCTCTCTATCCCTTCTTTGTTCATGAACTTCTCTCCATCCATAGATATGAAATGGACCTTTTTCCTAGTTCTCATTTGTTTTTCTTGTGATCTGTTCTATCTGTTTGATGTAAGATGTGTAAACTTTTGACTTTTACTTTTCATTACAGATAGAGAGAATAAAATTTCTGATAGATTTTTGTTTTCTAGATCCCACATTTTTTCCTTTTTTGTTTTTATTGCCTTCATTGGGAAATATTGTCTGACTTTTCTAATGCATGTGCAAATTAAATATTGATCTAATCTTCAATAATCTTTCTACATATATTCAAAATCTCTTCTGTCATGTTGGCATTGTACTCCTGTCATTAAGGGTATTGCTTCATGATTCTACCATTTATTTTACAGTTCTTTCCATGATTATAGGCATTGTTAATATGGTTGCATGTACAGATCTTGGGATTGTTTTTTAATACTTTATGCAAAGTAATGTAGGAGAATGCATTCATTCATGATTCCTATTCATGCTATCAAACTTAAAATGACTTTGAGATTCTAGTCTTAGTTAATTCATCTTTTAAATATTATTTGAAATATTGATGCTGTTTTTATTATCCATTTTTATATTAAGGATGCTATCTGAAGTCTGCACTGGCTACAAATTTTCTATGATCTCTGGTTCTTCAACTTTTCTATCTTAGAATATTAATAGATACTCAATTCTATCCCTTGTTTCATCTGATTTAGGACTATAAATGTATTTCTTTGTTTTGTTTGCCTTGCATCTGTTGGCAAAATATTGTTGCATGCTTTGGACCTGAGGGGACCACTGAAAAAAGTGGTATGAAATGATTACCCATAACTGGTAAGACCTGTTTGCAATATTGTTATGATATTATATTGGTACATTCCAAAAGTTTCTATGTCTTCAGTCCATTTCATGTGCACTTGTTGCTTCCCCAGTTTAATACAGTGTCAAGTGCACCAAAGCATTTACAACACAGAAGGAATTTGTTTTGGTTTTAAAGTTTTTTTTTGAGTTTGTTTTTCTTTCTTATGGCTTTGTTGTTGTTCTTCATTCATTTCAGTCCTGTCCTGCTCTGTGACCCCATTTGGGTTTTCTTGGCAAAGATACTGGAGTGGTTTGCCATGTCTTTCTGTAGTTCATTTTATAGATGCAAAAACTGAGGCAAGTATGGTTAAGTGAATTGCTCAGGGTCATGCAGATAGTAAATACTTGATGCTGGATTTGAACTTAGCTACTCTTGACTCCAGGCCTGGTAGTCTATCAAGTGTGCCACCTATCTGTGGTACCTGACATGAAGAAGTACACTCACACAAATATCCTTTGTGTCAAACTAATCATATTGGTGGTTTTGACTACAGTTAGTTTACAACCCTTTGGTACTCTATATATTTCTTTGACTATTAGGAGCAGTTGTATCATGATAAACTATCAATTAATAATCAGTGGCATTTCTGGAGCCAAATTCATCCATATTTCAGGCTTCTTACCCAGTATTTCAAAACTATCTTAATAGTCTCAGAACACATTAAGTCCCCAGTGTAAATCACCCTGGCAGATCTTGTCCTCCATTGTTTTTGCCCTGCTTATTCATGACACATTTTGTGTGCTGGATTTTAAAGATACTATCATGGTAGTATATACCAAGTGGCATACATTATATAGGTCTGGTATCAAATCCAGTAAGTTTTAAATTCTAGTCATTCATGTGACACATATAATCTATGTGAAATAACCTTTCAATGCCCTAGGCATCCCTATAATGCTATGTTGCAGAAAAGTTCATAACCTGCCTTTGGAGAGGAAGTTTTCTTATTTGGGAATTCCTAAAACCAATGAAATAAAGATCAGTCCATATCCTTGTTATACTGTTGTTGTGTTTGGGTTTTTTTTTGGTGTTTAATTTTTGAGTAGAAGGAATCCTGGATTTGTAATTAACAGACCTTGGCTTGAATCCAAGCTCCTACTATCTTCTTTTTTCATTTTAATTTATTTTTATTTTCAGTTCCAAATTCTTTTCCTCCATCCATTACTTCCTCCACTACAATAGCCATTGTATATATGAAATCATGGGAAACATTTCCACTTTGGACATGTTGTGTATTTTTAAAATGCAAGAAAAACAAAGTTAAAAAATGTTTCTAATTACCACTCATATGACCTAAGGAAAATCTTCAGGCAGAAGTTGTTTCCTATAAAATGAGTGGAATAGATTCTCTGTCTTCTGAAGTCCCTTCTTGTTCAAAATCTACAATCCTGCAATCTTGTGAATCATAAGAGCAATAAACATTTATACAACAATTCTGTGATTATTTCCTTAGTGGCAATTCATTTTTTAGCTTTCTTGGCTTTTCCTAATAATTAGAAAAGGAATTGAAATAAGCTTTTTTCTGTTTCTTTATTTTGTTTCCCCATGAGAAGGATGTTAACGAACATGATTGTGTTGAACAAATGTGACACCTGTAGATTGTTGTGCCAAGGGTGATATTTGGGATGACGATTCATAAAGTATTCAACATCTGGCTGGTGATGGTATGGAAAAATAAAAATGTGATCTTGCTGAAATTCCCTCATCTTTCAGTCTTCATTGAGTGAACTCTGTGGAGACAAGAAAATGAATTACTTGTTTTCTAATTAACCATTTTCCCCTAAAGTAAAAAGTAAAATGCTTTATTTCAAACACTTCAGATCTTCCATAATGCCAATGTATTACTAAAAGTTTATTGATGAACAACAGGGATAACAATTGTGTTTCATGGTTAAATATTAATGAATTTTTCTTTCCCAAATCTGACATTTCAGTGAATTGGGGGTATTATACATTTGTTAATATTCATATCATTAAATGAAAAGAAAAGAGCCATCATTAAGGATAGGTAGCATTAAACAAGAGAAGCCAGACATGTTCAAATGTTGTTATTGTCGGTGTGTTTGTATGTGTGATGTAATCGTGGGTTTCTATATTTGTACACATACATGCATACACACACATGTGTGTGTATGTGTGTGTATAATTTCATCATCCAGTTGGACTCCTGGCAACATTCTAGAATGAATTAATTTACCACTAGACCACATTCTTTGTGACTTCTCTATCATGCCTCAATAATTTCTTCATCTTTGAAGACTATTTCAGCCTCCAAATGCAGGCTACTGAAGTACCTAACACAACTAGTATCTCTTTCTCACTAGAGAGCTCATCTTAGAATTTCCATTTAAGGAAGGTACCCAGGAAATTTATGTATTGTTAAAGTATTTTGCTTAATCTGAAGATCTTCCCATCCATTAATAGGCCCATTTGACCTGCTTAAATCACATGGAAGCCTAAGTCTCATGTGGTGGGAGGAGCTTGCTGAATGGGTGGAGGAAGAAGCTTAGAGCAGAGCCTAAAGGAAGTGAAGTCAGAGCAGTTAGAGCAGTGGGAGAGAATGGAATCAGACCAGGAGGGAGCTAGGATGCGAGTGTTTGTTTGTGAGAGGACCCAAGCAGGATGAAGGCTTTGGGATGGTGGTGCTCCCTGCATTGTTATTGTGTGTAGACTTTTTTGCTGCTTTGATGTTGGGATTTGGTTTTCTGGTGTCTGAATGAATGTTTTGCTTCTGTCTTCTGTATAGAAAGTCTGTTATATTTTGCAATTCTGAACTATGCCGGCATACTCATAGTTACCATTGTTGCTGTGCATATTGCCTTGGCAATACAGCTTACTGCTTTATTTCCCACTAGGCTGTATTCCTGCAGATTTCTCCATCATGCCTCCAGTTGAGGTGCCTTCATCCTGTTCCTCCCATTTCAGCTCTTTTCCTCTAAATTCTCCATTAGAATACTTGCTCCTTGAGGACAGGAATCATCTCTCTTTTTCTGCTTATACTTTTATTTTCAACACTTGGCACAGTACCTGGAATAATTAATAAAGACACTTTCACTTGTTAACTTGATTAATGCATTATTCATCATATGTTTTGTAAGGATGTATTGAAGACTCTGACTCAGGATGGAATCATAATGAATAAATCAGGTCAGATTTTCCTTTTTTGACAAGGTTATTGGCCTAGTTGCTCAGAAAAATTGCTGATAAAATTGCTTACCTGGATTTCAACTAGGCATTTGATACAACCTCTAGTGAGATCTTTCTGAACAATATGGAGAGTTTGGGGATGGATTTTGCTATAATTCATGCATTCAAAACTGAGTGTAGAGCAACAGGGCCCAAAGAGGGGTGATTGGTGGTTGAGGATGAGCCAAGAGAGATATCCCTAATGGGGTGTCATGGGACCTTATTTCTTGATCATGTTTTGTTTAATCCAGAACTTTACTGAAGACATAGGGCCAGGCTTATAAAGTAAGTGAGTGATGAAGCTAAAGATAACAGCTAAAATGTTTAATGTTAGTGTAGAGCATACAACAATATATTGTTGGGCTAGAATGACAGCTAAATAACTGTTTCTTCTATTTAAAAAAATCAACTACATCTAGATTGTGTGAGGAGTGGGACATAGCTAGACAACAATTCATAGAAAAAATACTTTGATTTTTATTAAAGTAAAAGTCCACCGGGTACATTTGTCTCCACTGTCTCTGTCCAGGATTGGGGATGGGAAGAAGCATTATGCATAAGAGAAAGCAGGGAGGGAATTAGATATCCAGACTCTGTCAGAAGTGGTGGTGGCCAGGTATGTTCGACTGTTTTGGACTTGGTGCTTTAGTTTAAGTTACTAAATTCATGCAAATCTATTTATTTTTGTTTAAGCTTTAAATGAATTTAAGCTTATTAATATTAAATGAGTGAGCTTTTTTAGAGATGTGCTTGGGAAAGAAGCTAAATTGGGACTTAAGCCTGTGGAAACACAAGAAACGAGAAAGTTGGGAGTTATTTTTATTATTTT
The DNA here is from genome assembly GCF_011100635.1 of Trichosurus vulpecula. NCBI lineage: Eukaryota > Metazoa > Chordata > Mammalia > Diprotodontia > Phalangeridae > Trichosurus > Trichosurus vulpecula. Next base: position 164,160,433 of record NC_050578.1, on the reverse strand, counting down.
ACATTCTCCTAGAGTTTATAGGCAGAGTTC